>NW_007579559.1:122420-124332 GCF_000690725.1 Stegastes partitus | reverse complement strand
GGTTAGGGTTGGGAATAGGGTTAGAATTAGGGTTAGGGTTGGGAATAGGGTTAGGGTTAGTGTTGGGAATAGGGTTAGGGTTAGGGTTAGGATTGGAATTAGGGTTAGTGTTAGGGTTGGGAATAGGGTTAGGGTTAGAGTTAGGGTTTGGAATAGGGTTAGGGTTGGGATTAGGGTTAGGGTTGGGAATAGGGCTAGGGTTAGGGTTAGGGTTGGGATTAGGGTTAGGGTTGGGATTAGGATTAGGGTTAGTATTAGGATTGGGAATAGGGTTAGGGTTAGGGTTGGGAATAGGGTTAGGGTTAGGATTTGGGTTAGGGTTGGGAATAGGGTTAGGGTTGGGTTAGGGTTAGGGTTAGGGCTACGGTTAGGGCTAGGGTTAGGGCTAGGTTTAGGATTAGGGTTAGGGCTAGGGCTAGGGGGTTATGTTAGGGGAATATCAATATGCTTCGAAGAAACATACTGAGCATGGCTCAGGTCTGCGTGTGGCAAGTTAATTCTCTAACAATGATCTTTAAAAGATCTAAGAACCGTAAAAGAAGGTAAGATTAAAAGAGAGACTAAAAAAGGTATAAGAGAATAGGAGAACTAAGAATAAAACCATATTAAAGCCACAAGCGGCATTGGTCGGGTCCTCGCTTCTCGCTGGACTGCGACACAGACAGTCGGTGTGCGTCCCGACCTGCTACACACGCCCACCGAATCTTGTAGGTGTAGATGAAACGGCCTTCCGGCGGGAGTCCGTTGAATGTGGAAAACACCAAAAAAATGGGCAAAATGGCCATTNCGAATAGGGTTAGGGTTAGCGTTGGGAATAGGGTTAGGGTTAGGGTTGCAAATAGGGTTAGGCTTAGGATTAGGGTTGGAAATAGGGTTAGAGTTATGGTTGGGAATAGGGTTAGGGTTAGGGTTGGGAATAGGGTTAGCGTTAGGGTTGGGAATAGGGTTAGGGTTGGGTATAGGGTTAGGGTTAGGGTTGGGAATAGGGTTAGAGTTAGGGTTAGGGTTGTGAATAGGGTTAGAGTTACCGTTGGGAATAGCGTTAGGGTTAGGGTTGGGATTAGGGTTAGGGTTCGGGTTGGGATTAGGGTTAGGGTTCGGGTTGGGAATAGGGTTAGGGTTAGGGTTGAGAATAGGGTTAGGGTTGGGTTTAGGGTTTGGGTTGGGAATAGGATTAGGGTAAGGGTCAGGGTTGGGAATAGGGTTAGGTTTGGGAATAGGTTTAGGGTTAGGGTTGTTAGGTTTAGGGTTAGGATCAGGGTGAGGGTAGGGTTAGGGTAAGGGTAAAGGTTTAGGGTTAGGGTTAAAGTGAGAGGGTGAGGTAGGGTATGTCCATTGGATTCAGGGAGAGAATTTCCGGGCGAGAGGCCGTCGTCGATTTGGTATAATTCTCCGGTCCAGGACTGTTGTAGGAAGCAGGGTGGGTGAATGGAGGGAGAAGGTTGAGTGGGTGGAGAAGTGGAGGAATGTGTGGTGTAAGAAGTGTTTTGTTGGGGGGAAGTAGAGTTAAGGAGAGAGTTTATTTCGGACCAAAGTCTCCTCCGCCGGGTCGGGCTGTATACTCTACTAACCCCCACTCTCGTGGGAGAGGAGAGGGGAGAGGGATTTCAAGAAGTGTAGAGAGATCTTTGTGTGAGGGGAGTTAGAGTCAAGGAGAGAGGTTTTTTCGGACCAGGTTGGGAATAGTGTTACGGTTAGGGTTGGGAATAGGGTTAGGGTTAGTGTTAGGGTTGGGAATAGGGTTAGGGTTAGGGTTAGGGTTGGGAATAGGGTTAGGGTTAGGGTTGCAAATAGGGTTAGGGTTAGGGTTGGGATTAGGGTTAGGCTTAGGGTTGAAAATAGGGTTAGGGGTAGGGTTGGGATTAGGGTTAGGGTTAGGGTTAGGGTTGGGAATAGGGTTAGGGTTAGGGTT
>NW_007579559.1:110260-120308 GCF_000690725.1 Stegastes partitus | reverse complement strand
AGCAGTTCCAATAGGGTCTTCGCACCCTTTGGTGCTCGGACCCTAATAACCTCTAGCTGTTCCAATAGGGTCTTCGCACTCTTTTGGGTGCTCGGACCCTAATAATCACAAGGGTTTCAATAGGGTCCTTGCACCGTTAGTGCTCGGACCCTAATAAAAAATAGACACAGACTAACTTGCAACACTTTATGCTAAGTAGTTCTGTGTATCTGTTGCATAGACCAAAAGGTCAGCCAACTCAGCTGATTTAAAGGCTAACATGCCATCATTGTTTCCTCACAGGCAGCCAAAGGAATATTTTAAGTTAGTGCAGTATTTGTTTTGGCTGTGAACTTATTAAAAGTGGCACAACATTATTATTTAAGTGTAAATATGCTGCTGTTTTGATGGAAAGGAAAGATGTAAAGAAATTAATAGAAGTTTTTAGTATCAGGTTTTATGAAGGTTATGTTTTTGTTTTGTTTTATTTTTTATTTTTTTGTTAGAAGGCCATACAATCACAGAGGAGTAAACACTGGTAGAATCAGGACTGTTTTGAGTCCAAGCTGAGTCATAAGTCTTTTGGAGCAAATCACGTTTCAAGTTCTGTAAAGAAAACGGCAAGCTGAAAGGTCATTGCAATGACATGACAATTGAAGAGGACTGCAATCTTTTTCTTTCACACATTTTTATAAATGTGTTATTTGGAAAAATCCTTTTAAAATGGTAAAAGAGAGAAAAAAAAAAGAAAAAAAAAAAAAAGAAAATTTTTGTGTCAGTTTGCAGCCGAAATACAAATAATTATCTCTTACATGCAGCTGCTTGTAGGAAAACTAATAAGGTCAATAAATATGCTCCTGGTTTTTTCAAGTGGCCTCCAGCAAACGAAAAGGTGGCAGACATTACGCACCGATGCACAGCTTCAGAGCAGACGATGATTTGTTCAGTAACACTAAATGATTGCACAACATTTGTTACTGTTCAAACTCTTCACAAGAACTTGCATCACAGATGTGTGCTGGGTGTGATCAGTTTGGCAAAATAAACCTGTTAGCTGAGCCAAGACTGGTTAAGCGTAGCCAGTGTCAGGGCATGGCAGGTTATGAATGCACAGTCTAGTAGTATATGCACACACTGTCTGGTCTATGACGTGCTTTGTCAATGTGCTGTAACAGACCATGAAGAATAACACATAACATGACCATAAGTTTTGAAAAACAAAATTAACACCAGTCCCTGAAACTAGGACAGCCACTGTACAACACTTAAGTAAAAAAATACTAATAAAAAATAAAAATGGTAATTTTCTGGCAGCTGGGGCAATAATTCTGTTAAAACAACTGAAACTAACCATCTCAGAAAAATACAGTAATTTTACAAAAATAAAATACATTTTTTAGCCTTAATTTTACATGAAATTGTTTTTTAGGATATCTAAATGCATAAACCTTTTTTTTTTTTTTTTTTTTTTTTTACCAATGCCTATAGATATTATACAACAATTAAAACACATTCCTTCAACTTTTTTATTGTGAACACCATTTGTATTTGATATCTCACATCAAATAAATAGATAAAAACTACAGAACTAATTGTTCTTTCTCTGATAATTGTCACTAAGTGTATCTAATTTTTAAAAAAAAAAACAAACTTTAATATATTTACACTATTAAACTTGAGATTTTACAGTTTCACCTATTAAAAAAGGAAATATTTGTAAAATCATGATACATTTGCAAATGTTTTTGCAGTCAATTTTCTTCCAAAAATGACATTCTAATCCTCATTCACAGTTACAGTTTGAAGTAAAATTTTACATTTGACATGCAAATTCACTGTCTTAATGTTGATATGTTCATGTATTTTACACCCTTTGTTTTATTTCTGGTCATTGACTTGGTTAGTGCAGCTAAATCGTTATCAGCCAGATAATTAAACCCGTAAGTTGTCTTTAATAAAAATGTAGGTCTGACTGAGGTCAAAGTATTGCATCTACAGTTCTGATACAGAAATGACATTAGTAACAAATACCATAAATATGCAGCGTTCTGTCTGATGGCAGCAACACACAGAGACATATTCTCAGCCTTAACTGTGGCAGAATAGTAGTTGTAGGTCAACCCCTGTTTCTGTTTTGCCAACTGCTGAAGTAGCCCCTTTCTGAATGACTCCCAGACACAGATGAGAATATAAATCACACTGTGTAGGGTTTTTGTGTATGTTTGGAAGCACTGAATTGCTCTGGCTCCGTGTGCAGATCTCCAGGTTGTCCAGTTGCCATGTAAGATGGTTATCCTGCTCACATGGAGTGTGACTTGACAATCCTGTTCTTCTTCTGTTGTGCCAAAGAGGGGGGAGTCTTATCCTGGCACCGCTCTGTCTGTCAGTCTGTTGGTACATCTGTCTGCTAGTCCTAGAGGACTGGATGTCTGGGGGCGGCAGTGTGTACGGTTCCTCTATAACACAGGACCCAGTATTTTATTTTATTTTGTGTCACTGGAGAGGACCTCACTTGTGCTGCTCGACCTGAATGCTGCAGCTGGCAACTTTACACTACAGCGGCAGGGTGGTGTGGATATACAGACAGGGGTTTGTGTGCATGTTTATGTGGCGGGGTTTAAGCATCATACATACAACACTAACCCCCCAATACTGAATATGAATAGAAATTATAATCTAATTGTTGGCATAAATAGCCTACAAAAGACAACCAAAGGAGAATACGGCATTTACTGTTACAACACTTTAAAAATTGTTTTCACATCTTTAACATATCTCTATCGTGGCTGGTATTGATTTGGTCTAGTGCTCATATGGAAATGCTGTGTTTGCTGGCTGAGAAGATATCTGCAGTGTGGAAAACTTAAAAAAAAATAAAAAAAAGCAACAAAGACTACAGTGAACCAGACTGCAAGCTCTGTTCTACTAAGTATACGGTTTTCTTTTTTTTATCAGACAATGAGTATATTTAAGTAGGAGCTGTTTTTACCCTTTGACATGTTTCGACTGTCACTTCAGTCTTCCTCAGAAACATCACTGATGTCTGTGGTGACGTGTCTTTATCAGCTTGTGGTTTCCTGGAGGAGGCGTGACCCGCCTGGCAATCTGTCAGATTTGCCTGACGGGCCACGCCTCCTGCTGCCTGGTGGTCTCTGCAGGAGAGCGTCCCATGTGTGGGACAGCATGAATACCCCCTCATCACAGTTCATTGTGTCTTTTGCTTGCCTCCTGATTTCTATGGCCTCCTTGATCCAGCGTTTGAATTTGTTGCTCTCTGATACAATGATCTTTGCATTGTCCAAGTCCATGATGTGGTTTTTTCTTTTGCAGTGATCTGATATGGCTGATTTTAATTTCACCTGTTCTGCTTTTTCTTTTCTTTCTCTGCTCTACTAAAGTGAGTTAAAAGGGTTTATAATACAAGCAGCACAAAACAGCAACAACCGACTTTGCATCAAACATCTGAGAAGCGACTGAACATGTCCACAGGCAACCTAGGGAAAGTAAAAATAACAGAGACTCTAATGACCAGCCATTGAGGTCTGTTGATAATATGGGATTTTGTCGCCTTCTCAGCATGCAGAAGCCCAAGTGTTAGATTCCCAGCCGTCATCACATCACAGAAGCTGTCTCTCTGCAGGCTGTCCAAACTCTACCAGAAAGTGTCATGTTCATATAGGCACTCATCTCACAAGCTGATCAGAAGGTTTTTTAAAGGTCTTTGAGTATAGTTTGCCACATGTAAAAACAATATTTTGAAACATATTGATTATCAAATACCAACAAACAGACCCAAGGAAAGAACAAATTAATGAATTTTAAGAAGTGAAGAAAGCTTTTAATAAGCCCAATTATGCTCAAGACATTAGGGTATGGGTATGTTGGATCTAATTATCAGTCAGAACACAACATTTTTTGTTCTTGTGGTTTATGTTGTGTTTCAAGTCCTTATTATGTCCTCACACTTTGATACTGAGGCTAGGGCTTTTGTATATTTATAACATCTAACCAAGTCACCATTTCTAAGGCTAAACAAGGAAGCTTGGAAGCGTCAAAAACTGCAGTTCCTCAAATGGCCACTTGGGGCTAGCTCCAAAGGTGAGTCAATCCTCACAGACCTTAATGTTAACTTTAAGCAGAAATAAACATATTTGAAGCCCTGTGTAAAGAACGGTTTTGGTGTCTTGAGCTAATTGCAACTGTACAAGGCAGATTTTTTTAAATGTATTTTTTATTTTTTTAAAATAAAACTAACCTGTTTAACTTATAGGGCTGCAAGGTGGCCCCAGTTGGTAGCACTGTTGCCTCGCAGCAAAAACGTCGCCGGTTGGCATCCCGGTGGGGCCACCAGGATCTTTCTGCGTGGAGTTTCCATGTTCTCTCCGGGTTCTCCGGCTTCAACATGTTGAGGTTAATTGGTGATTCTAAATCGTCCGTAGGTGTGAATGTGCTCTGTTGTCAGTCTCTACGTGTAGCCCTGTGATAGACTGGCGACCTGTCCAGGGTGTCCCCTGCCTTCGCCCTAAGCCAGCTGGGATAGGCTACAGCCCCCCCCCCCCGCGATCCTAGTGAGGATTAAGCAGTGTATAGATAATGAATGGATTTTGAACTTGTAGTAAGGCTTACAGTTATGCACAATTACGGGCCATGGCGGCTTTGAGTGAAAGATGGGTGCTGCCATACATCAGTCCATGGCCGAGTGATGTTTGCATGGCTTAGCTCAGTTTAGCTTCACTTACATTCCATCTTTTTACACATTTTTGGATCAGCCAAACACACTGAGCTTCAAAACCAGTCTTCAGGAAACCTATGGGTGATGCCATGGAGAGCTGGTCCATCTTTATTTACAGTCTACGCATCTACTCTCATAGATGTGCAGTACAGAGACAACCTTTTACCACCAGAGTAGGATTCAAGACATCATCCATAATACTCTCCACCCCCAGCATCCAATGTTCAGACCTTCCACCTCCACTATACAATCTTAACATTGAATCCACTGGAGTACACTATGACTTGATCTATTGTGGGACAGTTGCCACCTCCTCCTCTTCTTCCTCCTCCTCACTCTGGAAAAAGAGAGACGGAGAAAGAGAGTGATGGATTATCAGAATCAGAATCAGTTTATTGTCCTTGCACATGTCACAGGTACAGAGCAACGAAATTATCATTATAAAGCTGGATTTGCACTCATAATCAATCTCAATATATTATATCTAGTTTGATACAATACTACTGGTCATTACGGCAATTGCGATTTGAGAGCAAAAAAGCTAGCATAAAGGCTCTCACCAAACACAAAGCATGTTTTCACATAATATGCACCTTGTTGGCTTCATTCTGTAGTTATGTATTATAAATTTACACATTTCACATGGCTGACTTAGTGACACCAGCAGGCAACAACACAGACAGTCCCTTATGTCTCTTGTTCCTTTATGGCACACTGAGAGTATTTGTTCTTCAATAAAATTGTTTGCTGTCACATGGGAGCATTTCACTCATTGGGTTGTGTTGACTGTAAATCCAGATGACTGCTTGGAGAAAAGCGATGATAGACCTGTCATGCTGTGTGGGATCTCACTGTTATTGTTATATACAAATAAATAAAAGTCTGCATGCCTGCTAATATTGCAAGCTTCAAACAAACTTTTTTTTCTCCTCTTTTTCTGTCTCTATCCTTCTGTCTGAAATAGACTTGAAGCTGCTATCTATAATTGCACAGCAGATTGCATTTTTATGGTAACATGGGTTTTTTGTCTTGTAATGTGCACTTACATAATAAGCTGATGTCGCTCTTTCAATCTCCAATCGACTTTTTGGGAGGAAACTGAAGCCTTTTGTACCTGTCAACCACCTCTCAATATGATAATGCCCACCCACGTTATCAAGAGGTCAATTCTCTCTTTCTCCCTTTGCCTGTCTGCTTGTAATACAGAGGCTTGAATAATGATCACACAAAACAATGTAAAAATACAGTCAGAAGTGGAGTGTTTCATAATGCCTCCAAATTATTATTTTTTTTCCTGTCTAAATGATATTCATAAGCGAATACTTTGAGTGGGGTAAAAGAGCTCCTGTACAGAATCCACTCGTCAGCACTGTGAGAGTGTCTATTTTGTACATAGGTTGACAGTGAAAATGTCAAATGTGACTAGAATACTTTTTTCCCCCTCATTTTACTCTTTTGGATGATGCATTGGGTAGATAAAATTAAAAAGAAGTGAATCTAGAGGTCATACCATGCCTCAGAAAGCATATATTTTAAGTTTGCTGTGCCAGTGGCTGTACTGTAGAGTATTTCTTTTTGTTGCGGTATTAACAGCCAATGTCTCTTTGTATGTATTTCTGATATTCTTTTTTCTTGACATATATACACAAGAGAACAAGACTCTCGCTGTACTGTGGGCCCAGTTTCTGCCATCTGGGGCTAACTTGAGAGTGATTCAAGCCTTCTTCTCCCTGAGCCCTTAAATGACAGTGATAGATGATGCTGTCATTAGAAGCAGTGGAGCTCATCTGCTGACCCTATTTGCTGATTTCCGTTAACCCCCTTTTTTTTTTAGCCTGCTCCATAAAAGGCACAGGCAGTTGTAAAAAGACCGGTCCAGCCCCTCTGAGTCAAGGCAGCTCTGTCATCTTTTACTTGATTCAAACATGGTATGAGGGTCACGATCTGAGCTAAGGCAGATCTTATATACTCATGCTATTAGGCAAGAATCAGGTACATGATAAAAGAAGATTCGGGTCCAGGGGGTAACATCAATGTGCTCACTGGAGTGATAGCCACACATATTTAGCTTGGACAAGTAATCCATTCTCTTTTGAGTGCCTTATTCTACCTCTCTATAGATTATTCAGAAGGAGACCATAACAGACACCACCTGAATTTATTTTATCTTGTTCGGGAAGGAAGAAGTGCTACACTAAGCACACGGCCTTGATTAGCTGGCCCTATGCTAAAGCTGGCTAAAAAAGGACCTTGGTCAGAAATTATGCCCTTTCTGTTTTTTTTTCTCCTTTTTTTTTTTCTTTGAAACTATCGAATAAGAGAGAGAGAGGCAAACCAAAGAATCTATATACATTTTAATCCTAAAACACTGATTTGAATAAAATATTAAGCCAGTATTGCTTTACTACCTTACTGGCCTAATAAAAGCCCTTACTCAGTTAATTAGATCATGAAGGTCTTCAATGCTCTGTGCTGTGCCTCATGTAACCATGAGCAGAAGTATGGCAACAATAAATAATGCTGTGTTTGTCTACAAAACAGCTTTTGCTTGCAGTGTGATTCTGGGCCATGATGTAAGGTGCCAGTAGATCCTGAGGACTTGACTTTGCATTTGAAACAGTTTGTATGAGTCTATATGGGTCTAAATAAAGGTTTTACAGTTGAGTACAATACATGTCACCTTAACCTTAACTGTGACATTTTTAGGTCCACAGTTCCATTTTATTGTGTTATCTTCTTCCTCCCCACCTTTACCTTAAATTGTGAATAACTGTAACCGCTGAGGTTGGTGGGCTCAGTGCAGGTTTATTTCCTCAGTCACAGTACTTGCTTCACTCCCAGGTTATACCAAACATCTGTAGTGAAAACTAGATTTGTATTCTTTCTAAAATATGTACTATTGAGATGGCTTTGTTTTGGGTATATTTTTCAGCAGCACAGTCCCTACTGGATGATCATAGACCAACTCAAGGAATATTACAAGAACACTGTACTGAGCTGTGTCTCAATGATCCTCTCACTCTTCTACAACTACACGTTGCATTGTCACTTTGTTTGTGGAGATGACATGACTCTACAGAGCATGCGGGCTACAGTATACTGCAGAATTAAGTATTAATAGCATACAGTTTAGATAATTTTATATATTACCAAGATGGAAGTGACATATATGTGGGACTTAGAGGGGAGGCAAAAATACAGATCTATCTGCTGCTTCAGCACCAGAAAGTGCCATGACTTTATCACCAAACAGCACTGTTAGGTTATTGATAGTTCACAGCCAAAGCTTGAGCCAAAGGTTTCAACTTGCACAAACTTCAGTCACAATAAAGATCAATGAGTCAAACAGACTAAACTGACATATTTAACAACCTCTTTGTGCCTGCACTCTGTTTGCCACTAGGTGATGGAGAGGATCACGACAGGTTAACAAGAGGAATGGTCATTTCACTTACAAGGCAAATGACATTCCCCCTAACCTCCCCACAAATCACTTACTGCTAATATACTGGTAGACTGTGGCTAAGAGTAAACTTTCTTTATTCTCCCCCTTTTCTTGATGTGTTTGAATCCTTCTAAGGCAACATTTTATCTGTCCACAGGAGTGTCCTGGTATTGTTATACACTACGTTCCAATGAGAGAAGAAGAAATAAGACACCACAGTCATGCAGATCGACATCCACTGTCACTTTATTGGCAACACACATTCATTTACTTTGAATCAATTGAGCAGACAGTGCCTGTACGTAGGTTTCATCAGTAGTAAAAGTGCAAGTCCTGCCATTATCATTATAGTGACAGTTAAGATATACATTTTTACAGTCATAAAACTTGCCAGCTACTTTTGGCTACTTGCTGGCTGCTCCAAAACATTTAACAAGGCACTGTGACTGATTTAGATCAATTTTATGAAGAAAATGTAAACATTAAGATATAAGAGCCTAACGAATGCAGATACCGGCACACACCTGGCAGAAGAAGAAGAAAGAGATTTGGAAAAGTGAGAAAAAAGTGTCTGTTATGCAAACAGACATGGATGGGTCTTCTTCTGGAGGAGGAGCAGCAAGCGGGGAGAGGTGGGGAGCGAGGGGTGAGGAGTGAGGACATTGGGGTGAGATAGACCATCATGCTCTATCACCGGACTGTGTGCAATATTTCGGCACTTTGGCAATTTTGTTACTGTATCCAGTGTTATTATTATTATTATTGTTACTATTGTTGTTGTTACTGTTGTTGCTGATGTCGTGTTGGTGTTGTGTTGTTTTTCTAGTACAAAATTTCCCTGAGGTTTGCACAAAAGGGATCAATAAAGTTCTATTCTATTCTATTCTATTCTACCAGGGAACCAGGGAAGATTGGAATAGATTTTCAATCAGTCTACAAGAAAATACCTTTAAGTCTGGTCTGGAATAATGGTTCTGTTATTATCAGAGAATTCTAACAAAGTGCTGTGCCATACCAGATCTATTGGACCTAAACTTGGACTCTCGGTGACACAATGAGGAAGAACATGTGTGACTAAAAACATCAATCATCCCCTCTATGTGTTGTATTGTTTTGCCCACAGTCTCACAAAATGCACGACACCAATATTTTGACACGTTTTTTAAGCTTTCTAAATGCTCTAAATTGTTACCTGGACTGGAGGTCAACTCCAAAGTACCTGATGTCAGATATCTGCGAGAGCTGATGACTATAATAGAATTGTCAGTCTTACAGTTGAGCTGTCACCAGTCTGTTACAAGCTCTCCTTCCTGGAGTGTCAGCATTGTCAGTGTTAATGTCACAGTGAGTTGTAAAGTCATCATCGGTGTCAGACTTGACAGTATTATAACTCTTTTTCACCAAGGACCTGTGTTCAGTCCATGTTTTCTAAAGCTTCTGGAAAAAGGCTGGGATCAGGCATGTCACTGCACTACACTTGAGTCAGTTGTCCAGTGTCAGCCCTTTTCAAATAACTGCCCTACATGACATGCATAGGTCAGCAGTCTTTTTGCTTTGACATTACAGCATCACTAAAACTAGATTTACTGCCTTGTAGTTGTATGTCTCTGCCAAGTTTGAAGTGCGTAAGTTCATTGAGAGAAATGAGGAACAGAGTCTAATTTCTTGGAAACTTTCAAATGCGGAGTCAATAAAACAAGCAAGCAACAAGTTGTGTCCATGACAGAAAACAACGCTTTAAATCTGGATGTTGCTGCAAAGAAGCAACAACTTATAGAATGAGAATGCTTCACACACACCTTCAATCTAACATTATTTTATTTACCTTTATCAAACTAGGAAATCCCATTGAGATGAGAAATCTCTGGAGCCTATCCCGGCTGACTTGGGGC
>NW_007579559.1:51531-109565 GCF_000690725.1 Stegastes partitus | reverse complement strand
TCTTGAGCATAATTGGGCTTATTAAAAGCTTTCTTCACTTCTTAAAATTCATTAATTTGTTCTTTCCTTGGGTCTGTTTGTTGGTATTTGATAATCAATATGTTTCAAAATGTTGTTTTTACATGTGGCAAAATCCATCACCGGGATGTGAACTGGCGATCTTCTTGCTGCAAGGCAACGGTGCTAACCACTGAGCCACCTTGCAGCCTGTGACAGTGTTTACCTTTCAGAAATCATTACAAAACTGTGGAGTGCGGTCAGGTTTTGGAACTAACACAGAAGGAGAACTCCACACACTGGGGCACTCGGGACAGCTAACCCATCTCTACAAGATAACTCATCTCTTGTTGCACTAAGGCCCTTTTAGTCGGATTGACTTGGTAGGCATGCTGCTTGATAGGTGAGTGACCCTGCACATCAATGTCATGAAACAAAACAGAAGTCTGACAGGGATGATCAGAAAATAGGAGTAAGTTGTCCTTGACTAGCTGAATACGGTCAGCTCTGGCAGACGCAGACAAATATGACTCTAAATCACTCAGCACCTCCGAGTTTCGCAGACGAGCAAGTGGCATTAAACCACTTTTTTCTTCTAAGCCATCGTCACAAACATTATACAATGAAGGAGCTTCACACATAACAGCTGCAGGAGCATCACAAGGTGGCACAGGGGGGTTATCTCTGAAAAGATAACGCTTCAACAGGTTGACACGACATACACAAGTTTTTCTTTTGTGGTTGGAAGATTTGATTACATAATCGGTGTCACTTATTTTAAATTCCACCTCATATGGACCAGTGAACTGACACTGCAGACTGGATCTAGGCAGCGGCAGCAGCACCAAAACCTGATCGCCTTGTTGGAAACCCCACAGCACAGACTTTTTGTCAAAACGATGCTTCATTTTGGATCGAGCCTGCGCCAGATTTTCCTGAGCCAGCCGACAAGCATGCTGGAAACGCTCGCGGAAAGAACTGACATAATCCAGAACATTATACTGTCACGTATATTGGAACTATGCTTTGTAGTTTAGTTGCACTCGTTAATTTAGGGGCACCACCTCAGTTTACTGAGGAATTATCTTAAATGAAATCTCCAAGAGACTTTACTTGAAATTATTTTGATCAGTCTGTTATCTGAAAGTCGTAAATTCTGATTAAATTGACCTGTTCCTACACAAAGAAAGAAAGGTTTATTAACTATTCTACTATTATAATACACGTGAGCTTTAAACAATGAAAATCGGAGTGTTTGTAGTGGACGTGTTATCATATTACCCAGTCAAATAATGAGGATTATGGTGAGAGCAGGATAGTTAATAAACAATTTTACAGTAGTAATTAATAACTTGGTTTATGATCGATACGCTTGTGAGCTGTTAAATAGTTACAACATCAACCCAATTAGGAGCAGATAGAAAGGTTGGCTTTGCCTACTTTGTGTAGCGTTGATGGGAACAGAGTCTCCTTTGGCTTAACAGTTGTTGATGAATCGGCCCTCTTTACGACATCTCCAGGCTGTTTTCTCTCGAAGCGTCTTGAAGTTGCCTGGCAACAAGTTCTGCCGTGGAGCTCTCAAAGGTGCAGTGTTGGAGGCCGTCAGCGGTTTCAAACGTCAGTGCACAGTGATGAATCTGTCAGCAGGCAGCCGATGTCCTGTGCTGTGTGTGCGCTCATCAGGGTTGATGAAAAAATAATTTTACTATTAACCCTTTGATGCACAACATGGGTTCAAAGTGACCCGACAGAGTTTTTAATTGCTATATCTTAGCAATAAATTAATTTCATCATTCAGTATTCCAGGTATTCCTCAATTAACTTATTTTTGATCATTATACATCCTTCTTTAATTTTTTACTTTTTGAGTAAAAACATTTCTTGTACCAATACCCTTCTAATGCACAACATGGGTCAAAAAGGACCCGCATCCATTTACTATGATATTTCATGTATGGCTAAGTGTTTCTAGGCTATAACTTTGAAATAAATGTATTTTATTATTTGCGATTTCAGGTATTTAGTAAAGGTGGTGCAGTTGGCAGCACTGTTGCCTCGCAGCAAGAACGTCACTGGTTTGCATCCCAGTGAGGACACCTGGGATCTTTCTTTGCGTGGAGTTTGCATGTTCTCCCCGTGCAAGCGTGGGTTCTCTCTGGGTTCTCCGGCTTCCTCCCACAAGTCCAATAACATGTTGAGGTTAATTGGTGATTCTAGATTGTGAGGGCTGTGGATTCTATGTTGTGTTTTTGGGATTGTTTTTTGTCTCTGTCTTGTGGTGGGTGTGTCTTTGTTTGCTGCAGGCTGGGCGGATCCGATCTGGAGGGACACGGGTGTGCTGGCAGCTGTGGCTCATCGGCTCATCAGCCTCGCCCTGGTTAAATACTGGCGTTTCACAGAAGATCGACGCCAAATGATTGTGATACCTACCTCGTGGTATTGTCAGGCCGCTAGTTGCTTCACCTCGCTGCGCATTTGTAGCATTCTTTGATATTCTCTAGTCTCGAGTTAATCGTATGTTTGTTTGCCTGCTTCCAGTGTTCCTCCTCGGCTCCAGCACTCAGCATTCCTCCAGACACTCCAGCGCTTCGCACCCACGGGACCTCACAACCACGGGCACCTTCTTCAGGAGAACCACTCACGAGAGCACCACCTACGAGCACCGAACCCTGAGCACCGGACCCCTGCGCACCACCCTGGCTTCCTCCTTCACGGCTCCCTCTCCACACCAGGAAAACCCTGCGGATTTTGGCACTCACGAGCACCGGCTCCTCGTACACCACCCCTGGGACCCTCTTCCTCAGACCCCAGCACCGAAGGCTCCACTCCTCCCCCTCCACGGTCTACGTCCCTGCACCGTATCCCATCACTGGGTTATTCACCAACTCCCCCTCATGTAAAATAAAACCTTTTTACTAAACCTTTCCTTTTGTCTCCCCCTTCACGTGGATCTGCCCCCACAGTCACCGTGCACGACCCATCACATAGATTGTCCATAGGTGTGAATGTGAGTGTGCTTGGTTGTCTGTCTCTAAGTGTGGCCCTTTGATAGACTGGCGGCCTGTCCAGGGTGTCCCCTGCCTTCGCCCTAAGTCAGCTGGGATAGGCTCCACTCCCCCAACCCGAGTGAGGATTAAGTGGTGTATAGATAATGGATGGGTGGAAGTATTCAGTAAATATTCTTTTTTTTGTTTAGCACAGATCATCATATTTGTTTTTCCTTTCTTACTTTATGAGCTAGCATAACTGTTGTAGATCTACATCAAGTTTACACACATGGGTCAGAAATTACCCACATGAATTTGCTATGGTACTTGGTGGGAACCTTTGAAATGTTTACATGTTTGCAATAGGAAAGTGCAACCCAGTCTCACAGCAATTCGTGAAATAGTCATGAAATTTAATCCTGTCCTGGGACATGATTTGCCCAACTTTTTCGTGTTCCCAAGCATGAATTTCAAATCAATACATTTCAATTGGAATTATCTTTCGTGTCTGCGACATGTTTTCCCCATCAGACAGCGCATATACTGTGATGTTTTTGTCGTTCTTTTCTTGCGACAGTCAGGCATTAAATCAATTTCGCTGGTATGGCCCGTCCACACTAATAACTATAGAGATCACTATACAGATGTGTGTGCCCACAATGACCAACGTTAACATTCTGTAAACATTGGTGCTTCATATGAACTCCATATTCATTCAAATAGAAAAGACAATCGGCAACCGAAAGATGTACTGTGATTGCAGCGATGGACAATCTGACTATTATAACTGAGAGGCCAGTGGTGGGGAATGTGTCTGTAGCTTTGTGCAGCTTTTAGCTAGCTCGTCGAGGTTGTCTACATGAGCTACAAGCCTAGCCTAGCTGCTTCTTCTTCTATTGATTTGGTGGTTGGCATCCAACGTTCAGGTGCATTACTGCCACTTACTGTACACACAAAAACATTACAGACCCTGTAGGACGGATCTCTTCTGGGTCTACGGTCAGGCCGACTCTAACAGGGTTGCCTTAGCAATGAGCGCAGATTTCCCTCAACACTGCTGGTGTTATAGAAACACAAGAAATACCACAATACAACATACACTTTAACACTTATTTCATATTACACGTATCATACTTTAACAGTAGCACATTTGTCAGTACTTCAATCCGCAGCTCGCAATATATGTCCGTGGTGTTGATGACAATTTTGAAGTGCTGGAGGAGTTACAATAATTCCAATGCATGGCCAGACCACCAGTCAGGAGATATTCCGCCAGCTGTGTGATGCCATTGCGGATGCCGGCTTACTATGGCAACATTTTGCTGGAATACAACCAACGGAGCACCATCAATGACGGAGAAGAAAAATGGACTGGTGGCACTTGTTCAAAGAAAACTGGAAGAGGAAGGCTTGGAAGAAGCCATTGCTCTGCACTACATTATCCATCAGCAGGCCCTTTGCAACAAATGCCTGAAGTTTGACAATGTGATGTCTGACGTTGTGAAGTTTATCAACCATATAAGATCCAGGGGTTAAAAGCACCGGCAGCCCTGTGCTTCCTTTTTCGAGGAAATGGAGTCAACATATGAGGATGTGCCCTACTTCACAGAGGTGCATTGGCTTAGCAGGGGGAAGGTCCTGAAGAGATTTTTTGAGTTAAGGGCAGAAGTTAAAGCTTTCATGGAAAGGGATGGGGTTACTGTTCCTGTACTAAGTGATCCCAAATGGCTAATGGACTTAGCTTTTCTTGTTGACATCACACAGGAGCTAAACATACTGAATACGAAGTTACAAGGCCAGGGCCAACTTGTCAGTGCTGCATATGACAATGTCAGAGCATTCTCCAGAAAACTTAAAGATGAGCATCTTAAAGCCATACTGAGGGTTTCAGTTGCTTCCTCCCTCAAACCAGATGTGGCTCAGTTGTGTGAGAAGAAGTCAAGGCATGTCTGCCAAGTCTGTGGCAGCAAGGAGTAGGAATAAATAGAAGAAGTCTATGTTCTGAAGAACAGTTCATGTTTTGACTTGTTAATAGTTATTTATTTTATTATTATAATTAAAAAAGTTTGATCAGTTGTACGTTTTTTGGTGGAGTTCTTGATGCGGTCCAGTCTCACCCAGACACTACCTCTAGCGGCCCTCATGTAAGTTGAGTTTGAGACCCCTGTTGTATACAGTTGTGTACAGTGCGGCTTCTGTCCATACAATGCAAATCACATGGTATTGCTCACTGCGCCCCCTGCTGGTTAGGGGGTTGAATCGATTCAGAGGCTTTTTTGAATCAATGTTGAATTGCGAAAAAAATATATTGCAATGCATTGATGAATTGTTTTTTTTTTTTACCACGCCTACTGACTGGGAGGTTTTCAAAATATCAGCCTCCCAGGGTGATCAGACTGACGTTGAGGAGTATGCTGAGGCGGCAACCAGCTACATCGCAAAGTGTACAGAGGATGTCACTGTCATTAAGACCTTCACAGCACGTTAAAACCAAAAACCCTGGATGACTGCAGAGATGCGTTCGCTGCTGACGTGATGCAGCCTTCAGAGTGGGAGACAGGACTGGTCTTCACTCAGCCAGATCTGAGTTCTCAAAAGGGATCAAGGCTGCGAAACACACCTATGCAGAGAAAATCCAGGAACACCTCTGTGACACAGGAAACACCAGACGGATGAGGCAAGGAGTCCAGGCACTGACGGACTACAAGACCAGGCAGGGGGTCGACAACAATGATGCTTATCTTCCAGACAGGCTCAACAACTTCTTTGCACGCTTTGAAGCATCCTTCTCCTTCATCTGTCAGGCCAGCTTTTACCACAGACACACAGAGGACCCTAGCCAGGGTCAACCCATGAAAAGCAAAAGGACCGGACAACATCCCGGGACATGTGCTCCGAATCTGCGCCGACAGACTGGCAGATGTGCTGACTGACATTTTCAACATCTCCCTCAGTCAGGCCATTGTCTCCAGATGCTTCAAAACATCCACCATAGTTCCAGTGGCAAAGAAATCAGTTGTAGCCTGTCTGACTGACTATCGCCCCATCACACTGACACCGATTGTAATGAAGTGTTTTGAACAGCTCGTCAAACCACACATCACAGCCAGTCTTCCTGCATCGCTTGACCCCCTTCAGTTCGCTTACCGTCCCAACCGCTCCACAGAGGATGCAATATCCACCACCTTGCACTCAGTCATCACCCACCTGGAAAATAAAGACACCTACGCTAGAATCCTGTGCATTGATTTCTGTTCAGTGTTTAATACTATCATCATCCAGAGACTAATAGAGAAACTCCTCCTACTTGGCCTGGATATCGCCACATGTCTCTGGGTCCTGAACTTTCTGACCGAAAGACCCCAGTGTGTCCGAGTTGGAAAGAACATGTCCAACTCCATCATGCTGAGCCCTTAATCTCCTCAAGGCTGTGTACTCAGTCCACTGTTGTTTACACTGCTAACACATGACTGTGCAGCCACACATGAGGGGATCCAGATCATCAAGTTTGCTGATGATACCACAGTAGTGGGACTTATTCACGAGAACAAAGAATCCATGTACAGAGATGAAGTGAAACATCTAGAGGGCCGGTGCAGTAAGAACAACCTGCTGCTCAACGTGGACAAAACGAAGGACATGATCATCGACTTCTGAAGGTCACGTCCTGAGCATGCTCCCCTCAGCATCAGTGGCTGCACAGTGGAGAGATTGGAGAACATCAAGTTCCTTGGAGTGCAGATCTCGCAGGACCTGAGCTGGAATTAGAACACTGCAGCGATCATCAAACGGTCCCAGCAGAGACTGCATTTCCTGAGGAAGCTGAAACAAGTCTCTCTCCCTGCCAGCATCCTCAGGACCTTTTACATAGGTGTGGTGGAGACCGTTTTGACATAGTGCATCTCAGCATGGTACTCCAGCTGCAGTATGTCAGACAGAAAAGCCCTGCAGAGGACAGTTAGAGGAGCTGAGAGGGTCATTGGAGTTTCCCTCACTTCTGTCCAAGAACTTTTCCAGAGCCACGACAGGAGCAGGGCACTGAACATTGTATTTATAAAGTCAACATATAGGAGACAATACTAAACATTTACATTTTTATTTTTTACCTGCCTTCTCTACCATGTTTTTTTATGTTTTGTATTTAACTTGTTTTGTTCTTGTTTTTATCTTATCCCCTGTTAAGCGACTTTGAGTATCGTGAAAAGCACTATACAAAATAAATGTATTATTATTATTATTATTATTATTATTTACTTCAGTATCGTAACTTTGTTCAAAATAACTGCAGTTTCCCAAAAAACTGACAAGAAGACGTTAAAAAAAATATGTACTGCACTGGGTTACAGTCACTTTCTGTTGGTTATCTTGGCCTACAAAAGCCCTAAAGTTAAACTGTCATTGATCATTGTATATTTTAAAGTGTGCAGGGACAGTCAAGCGCAGTTTTGTATTCAGTATCAAGCTGCCATAGAAGATTCGAGTGGGCTATGTGGGGTTGCAAATGCCACTTCTGACTCTCATTTAGCCTCTTCTAAACTCCATCCTTAACCTCTTGTTCCACTTCTTTCTCTGGCATCTTTTCTCTTTTTCTTCTTTTTCTTGCTTTAAAAAAAGAGTCCTTCTATGTTTGTGTGTGTGTTTGTATGTCTCTCCTGTGAATGTGTGTGCATGCCTGGGTTTTGGTCTCAAGAGAGTGAGTTAACCCAGGGGCACAGAGGTGGGGAGGAGCAGCTGGAGATCCACTCTCCCTTGGTTCCTGCTCCAATTAATTAGCATAGTCATAGACGTCACACACACACACACACACACACACACACACAAAAACATGCACACAGTATATATAGTGTACAGTAAAGTATATAGTATATAGTGTGACCACAGGAATTGCTGCAGTCCCAAAGCTTTTGCAACATTACGACTGAAAACATCTCGAAAAACAAATAGTTCACTGTTTGGACAGTAGGTTTATCTTCTTTTTCTTTGAGCAACAGTTGAATCGGTTAAAACATCCAGAACTCAGAATTCCAATCGTTTGAGACACTGCCCATTGATAGAATATATGGTATCTCAAGGCGTTTTATTTGCTGCTTATATTAAAAAGGTTGTGCAGTCTTGCTTTCCTCTTTGAAGAAATATCTCCTCAATAAGGTCTTGTTTAGTCTCTGTTGCACCTACAACAGTTCTTGGTGCTTTAATCTCATTCATTTCTGCGTAAGCAGAGTTCTTTCAACTGGATGAAAATGCAGCCTTAACCAATTGAAGGAAGCTTTTTATTTATCACTTTTATCTTGGCCTCCTTTCACTGGCTACTGATTAATTTTAGAATCGTTTTTTAAATATTGATTACCCTCAAGGCAAAACTAGGCCTGGCCCCGAGCTATATAACCCAGGCACGTAAATGTAGGGGGGATGGAGGGACATATTACACCCTGAAGGTAAACATTTAAAAAAAACCTAAAAACAAAAAAATGTCAGGATCTAAGGATTACTCAGTACATATTGAAAAATGTTTGCTTGTAATGCATGATGATGTGTTAGTGTTGTGCTCACAACTTGGTTTTTGCTGACTGAAAGAGGCCAAATAAAAGAATAAAATAATTAAAATAAGTTGTCCACGAGTCCACCTTGAGGTGGAAGGCAAAGCTCTTGATCGACCACTCTATCTACATTTCTTACCTATTGCTGTGATATCTGGGAAGGGACTGAAACAATGACCAACAAGGACAAGCGCCAAAATAAATTTGTATAGAGAATGGTTGGGCTTAGCTTAGAGTAAGGGTGAGGAGCTTGGACATCCAGAGGGGGCTCGGATTAGAGTCACTGCTCAATTTGCTTCGAAAGGAGCCAGCTGAAGGGTTCTGGGCATCTACTTAGGATGCCTCCTGGGCGTCTCCCTTTGGAAGTCTTCAGGGCTTGTCCAACTGGAAGGAGACCCCCGGGTAGACCAAGAATTTACTGGAGGAATTGTATATCTCATTTGGCCTGGAGGGACTCGAAAACATTGCTGGGGAAAGGGAGGTCTGAAATTTCCTGCTTCGCCTGCTGCCAACATGATCCTAGTTTGTATAATTGGAAGAAAATGGATGGATGAATGAATATCAATTACCAGCCAAACTGTAACAGTGAGCTTCAATAAACTTTGCAGGTATCTAAGACTAAGGCTAGAGTTCACAAGCACTTTATGTAATGTCCAACATTACTACAAGTACGAATTTGAATGTTCAGTAATGTGGCTAATAGTTTGAAATGTAGAGGTTGCTGTACAGGTTGCTGCAAAAATAGCAAGTACACAAAAACTTGTATCACCATAGGCTTATCAATTTTCATTCAAAATTCAGTCTACCATCTAAATCTGGGAGACTTGAAATTTTTAATAAGTAATGATCTGTATGAATTCTAAAGTACAAAGAGATGCAAAAATCTCAACATTAAAAGATGTGGAGATCACTGCCCAGTGCTCAGCTTTACAGTGAATACTAAAATTGCCTGTAGACAGTTTCATGCAAACCCCTAAGCAACTCTTCCAAAAAAAAGCAACTATAATGTGAATGCATTACACAGATTCTTGTTTTTTTTTAAAAAACACAGCAAAACCTTTTCAACACCACTCCATGAAGGAGCATCAGTAGTCATTAGTAACCTAGTAGCAGTTCTACAGCCGAGCTCATTAGGGGAACATTGCCTGAAGTAACAACCATGTTGACACATGCTATCTGCATCTTTTCTTTTGCTCTGCCATCAGTTTTATACTATATCCCTCTGCGTTTTCTCTTGGAAAGCTGCCTCAGGTGTCTGACAGTCTGTGTTACAGCAGTGTCCTTAGTTTTTCACAGCGTTCTAACCTTGCCAGACTCAGTGCTGTAAAAAATAAGTACTGTATACAGAACCAACCCAATCTCCTGGCAATTTGTGAAATAGACACAAAATGTAATCTATTGTTTTGTGTCCTGGGACACCGATTTACCCAACTTTTTCGTGTTCCCCAGCATAAATTTCAAAACAATACATTAAAATTGGAATTATCTGTCGTGTCTGGGACACGTTTTTCCCCTATTCGAAAGCGCATAGACTGTAATGTTTTTATTGTTCTTTTCTTCAGACAGTCAGGCATTAATGAATTTTACTGTTATGGCCCGTCCGCACTAATAACTATAGAGATCACTATACAGATGTGTGCGCCCACACTGACCAATGTTAACATTCTGTAAACATCGGCACTGTGTATAAACTCTGTATTCCTTCAAATAGAAAAGACAAGAAATATATCCAGGCAGTGAGAAGCTGTTCTGAGATCGCTCTGAAAGTGATCTCAAGGAACGTTCATAGCTATTATCGTTTGTTTGTGAAAAAATATAAGTGCCTTTACTGTGTTTGGGCTTCATGCTCGTCGTTACTTTCATTTCTCTTTAAATGAATACAACTCTGAAAAGAAGGACACATGCACGAAAACGGCAACCAGAAGATGTACTGTGATCGCAGGGATGGATAATCTGACTGTTGTAACTGAGAGGCCAGTGGTGGGGAATGTATCTATAGCTTTGTGCAGCTTTTAGCTAGCTCGTCGAGGCTGGCTACATGAGCTACTAGCCTAGCCTAGCTGCTTCTTCCTCTATTGATTTGGCGGTTGGCATCCAACGTTCAGGTGCATTACCGCCACTTACTGTACACACAAAAACATTACAGACCCTGTAGGACGGATCTCTTCTGGGTCTACGGTAAGGCTGCACACCGACGTTAACAGGGTTGCCTTAGCAACAAGCGTAATTTTCCCCCAAACACTGCCAGAGTAAAAAAAAACACAAAAAAATACCACAATTTGATGATTACACTTATTTCATACTACACGTATCACACTTTAACAGTAGCACATTTGTCAGTACTTCAATCTGTTTATTTTAGTTTATTAATACAAAAACACAAACCTAGTTGTAAACCCCAAGAAGAACTACATATTCATGCGTGCCCAATCACATTGTATTGTAACGCTACTGGAAGTTGTGGTTCTTTCTTCAAAATAGCCATTTCTCCTAAATGGAGGATGAAATATAAAACTTTAAGTGCATTTAGGGGTTTAAATTGATGAGGAAAACGTTTATTTGAACTGATTTTACAAAAGAAATTGATATATATATATGTGTGTGTGTGTGTGTGTGTGTGTGAAATTAAAATTTTACCATTTAATCTCATTTTAATAAGAAAAAGCAATGAGTAACTACAACAGAAATTAGGCCATGGAGTAACTATTATACATCTTAATCCATTTTTACCCTTGATTTTTTTCTTCAGCTTCTCTATTAACCCCTCTTGTGTGATGTTGTCCTTTTAACCAGTTTTTAACTACCTGTCCTTTCTGTACATTTTCATTTTTTATGGTGTGTATTTACATTGTTTTCATGCACTTTTTATTGTTTTTACCTGTGTTTGCCCTGTCCTGCCTGATATTTTACCTGTATTTTATGTTCTATCTGTCAAAGCACTTTGTGAAATGTTGTTCTTAAAGGTGCTATACAAATAAAGTTATTATTATTATTGTTATTAAATACTGTTTAGCCATATAGCCATATGACTGTTGTTAAAACACATGAATGAGTGTAACCCTGAAATTGTTTTCCTGAAGAGATAAAACAGCCGTTTAGGATGTCCTCAATGTTAGGGTTAGGATGGTATGAAACAGGATTTAATCAGGAAAAACATCTTTAACGAGGCCAAAAATGACACCCATGGGTTCCAGTAAGTCAAAACAAAGCTGCCATTGAAGAATTTAACCACTATGTTTAGCAAAGTTATTTTAATTTCATTTTATTGAGTTGAGCTCCGCCCATCTCCTGGAAAACTACACCTGACACAGGGCTGGGTCCAGAGGGGGGAAAATTAAAACTTTGTCATAGGACTTAATATGATACATCATTGGAAAGGACTTGATCAGGGGCGTAAGATTATGTCAGTCTGGAAGTTCGAAGTTGCTCTTGCTCAGAGATATTGACCTTTGAACTTTGACTTTGGTGCATCTTTTAAAGCTTCTAATTCAACCATGAACGGGGCTAGAATCATGGGACCGGCTGTTATACAAAGCTCTTGACTTCTACTATCATGTAGGCGGTAGCTTGATGTTTTCACCAGCAGGGGGCATCACAAAATGTGGTAAAAATTTAATTTCACCTATATATATCAGTTTCTTCTGAAAAGTCAGTCTAAATAAACGTATTCCTCATCAATTTAAACCCCTAAATGCACTTAAAGTTTTATATTTCACCCTCCATTTAGGAGAAATGGCTATTTTGAAGAAAGAACTACAACTTCCAGTAGTGTCACAATACAATGTGATTGGACACGCCATGAAATTTGTAGTTCTTGAGGTTTACAACTAGGTTTGTGTTTTTGTATTAATAAACTAAATTAAATGGATTGAAGTACTGACAAATGTGCTACTGTTAAAGTATGATACGTGTAGTATGAAATAAGTGTAATCATCGTATTGTAGTATTTTTGTGTGTTTTTATTACACTGTCAGTGTTGGGGGAAATTTGCGCTTGTTGCTATGGCAACCCTGTTAACGTCGGCGTGCAGCCTTACCGTAGACCGAGAAGAGATTCGTCCTACAGGGTCTGTAATGTTTTTGTGTGTACAGTAAGTGGTGGTAATGTACCTGAACGTTGTATGCCAACCGCCAAATCAATAGAAGAAGAAGCAGCTCGGCTAGGTTAGGCTAGTATCTCATGTAGCCAGCCTCGACGAGCTAGCTAAAAGCTGCACAAAGCTACAGATACATTCCCCACCACTGGCCTCTCAGTTACAACAGTCAGATTGTCCATCGCTGTAATCACATTACATCTTTCGGTTGCTGGTTGTCTTTTCTATTTGAATGAATATGGAGTTTATACGAAGCACCAATGTTTACAGAATGTTAATGTTGGTCAGTGTGGGCGCACACATCTGTATAGTGATCTCTATAGTTATTAGTGTGGACGGGCCATACCAGTGAAATTGATTTAATGCCTGACTGTCGGAAGAAAAGAACGACAAAAACATCACAGTATATGCGCTGTCTGATGGGGAAAACATGTCGCAGGCACAAAAGATAATTCCAATTGTTATGTATTGGTTTGAAATTCATACTCGGGAACACGAAGAAGTTGGGCAAATCATGTCCCAGGACACGAAACAATAGATTAAATTTCGTGACTATTTCACGTATTGCCATGAGACTGGGTTGACAGAGCAGAAAGGATAAGTGAGGCATTTTCCTGGGTAGTTCTCCGGCAGGTAGGCCTGATCGAGCTGTAGGCTACTTAGCAGTTAAAAATGACTACTGCAGAAGGTAAACATGAATTTTATTTTACGCTTGGCTACCACTAAATATTGCTGATGAGGAACAATACAAGTTCATTTGACGCTCTTGCATGAAAAGGGTTTTAAAATACATTATCATAAGACACTATGTTTGATTATCCTATACTTTAGCAAAGAAAAACTGAGGATAGGCCAGTGCATAATATTTACACTAAATGTTGGTGCTCAATACATTTTCACTTTATTAGAGTATGTAGGCTTACTAGAGTTGTGTAGTTTTGTCTTAATTCCTTAAATGCTTTTCCTTTTCACGGACTTGTCCACATGCCAAAGCCTGCAATTACTTTTCAGTTTCATGTAGGCACAGTATACATTTGGAGTTAGCCAAGTGTAACTTGTGGAAAGAATTGGCATATACACACAATTTCAGTCCTGTATTTCTGTTTGGACTCAATACAGACTACCATCTGTCTGCATGTGATTGACAGCTGTCGTCGAAAGGCAGAACTCTGGAGACAGAAAGACAGGGGTTGGTGTTAGACTTAAAAAGAAATATTAAAATTATGTGGTGGACAAAGACGGAGAAAATGTATGTTAACCATCAACAGGCGAGGTGTGTGAGATTAGGATGGAGTGGAGGGTGGAAATCAGGGTTATTAGGTAGACTCCCTGCAGTGATGCAAGGCCAAAGAAGCCCCTTAACCTCAGCTCAGCTCACTATATCAAAACACTGGCTAATAAAAACCCTGCCGCAGGGGCATATTACATTCTGTTAGTCCTGCATCAAAGGGCTGCTGTCAGCTGTGGCTGGTTTATCCATTAATTAGTGCAGGACTGGATAGACCACTATTAGAAAAATAGAGATAGGCTGTCATTTTCTTTGGCCAGTTGACTTCGTTAGAGGAATGCTGGTTTTGAAATAATCCCTGAATTAAAAATGTGAATAAGTAGAACTGCAATCCAGATAATGGTACTGCCATGGCGGTTTAGCCTTCTCTATATTGGACTTTGCTCTGCAAGCACTAATAGAAGCATGTTTGCTGCATGGTAACCAAGCATTCAGCCATTATCCTAATGGGGTGCACAATGTATTGCAAATTTGTTTGTTATATTATACATACAATGAAAAGTCTCCATTGGTAAATTATTTATTAAAACATTTTGACAGTGCTCAAGCACAGCTGTCAGACTGAGTAGAGGAAAGCGTGAAACATACAGGTACTGTGAACTAACGAGAGTAGCGGGGTGTCAGTTTGGTGCTGTGCACAGTGAACCACACAAGACTGTGATTGTCAGGAGACATTTTAAATGTCTCTCACTCTGACTTTTATCTCACAATTTATGGAATATCCCCAATACGAGAGCGGTATGAAACTTATGTTCCTTTCTGAAAAGGCATACTCAGGGTTCGTGTTTTATTTTATATCAATTTAAAAGCAAGAAAAAAAGTAAAAAGTTGCCTTTGCAAGCACTGAATGCATCCTCATCCCAAACAAAACAGGATTATTAGAAAAAGTTTAACAGCAAAATGGGAAATTTTTATCCCTGAGGTATTGATTGCAAGCTGTCATTGCCATCTCTTGGTCCAGTTCAACCCTTTGCATGTGCCATTCATCTTGATGAACTGTCCTGTGTTGACGGGGAGTCTAGGCTGAGGCTGGAGCAGCTCACCAGAGTGTATGTACTGTAATATAACTGGTAGTGAAGAAAAAGATGCCAAATGTAGACAACGAGCAGTAAAATAGAACAATGTAAATGTTTGATGTTTTCTTTTCTTTTCTTTTTCTTTTATTTAAATCTATCCCTTTGATATGTACAACTAAAACCATTTTGTAGTTTAAGGTGCGTTTTTATGCCCACAGACTTTAAGAAAAATTGCAGCTTCAATCATGTTAATTAGTGTTAACCTCAGTTATTAATCATTTTGTGCATGAAGTAGTCACATTTTTAAAATGTGGTACATTTTTTGTATTCAGTGTGACAAATGTCTGACTAAATTGGCTAAGTATTTCTATTTCTTGAGCTATGGAACCTTCCCAAAGCAGATCACACCAGCGCTGTAAGTGGGCATGAATTTCAACCATTTAAAGCTGGCACACTGAGCCAAGCAGACTGCACTGATGGAGAGTATTACCTTTTCAACTGGAAAGAGCCGAGACAGTTATTTGATGATTCTGTCTGTGCCAGCAGGAAAGTGTCTGGTCTATTCTCTGATCAGCTCAGAAACAGTTCATAAAAACAAACCCACAAGCTTTATGTCTTAATACTGTCTGCTTGATTAAACTACATTTATGAAATAAGTTCATATTAATTGCAGTAGAAAGGCTTGTTTCTAAATTATACTCAAACCCCAATCTTCTTTTAAATTGAAGCGCAAGAAGTACAAGCAACAACAAACACTGTAATCTAAGTGAAGAAATGCAGGAGGGGGGAAAATGTAATTCTCATGTAGTAGATAGAAACAGTTTCCATTTCCCACAAGTATTACTTTTCAAGTCCAGTTGACCAGTGTTGCAAAAAAAAAAGGAAAGTGTCACATGCTGTCACAAAGGTCTCATATGAGCTCATCAAGTCACATGGCATTTTTCCTGATGAATCTGTCACAACACAGATGGCTAACAACCCCTTTACCCGTAACATTTACCCAGAGGGGATGTGTGTGGATTAAGACTGACATTAACAGGAGCCATCAAAAAGCATTTGTCAGATGGAGCATTAGTATTTTTCAAGTTACAAAGTCATGTGACGCCATCGTTGCTTTGTCATCATTCTGAAAACCCTGATGATGGAGAGCAGAGGCTGAGGCAATTAGCTGTAAGACAATGTCTTTTATTGGAGATTAATTAAAAAAAATTCTAGTTGAATAGCCACAAGATGGTCCCAGATGAACGACACACAGCGACAGAGGGAAATATGAGGCCTTTCCTCTTTGATGAATACATGGAGAAGCTGAATAAATCTCAGTGAAAAGCAGTTCTCCATTTCTAATTTAGGAAAGCTTGTCCCATTGGAGGTCTGCCTGTGTAATAGCTCACAATACCCACAATACAAGGAGCCATGCAATCCTAATTAAAGACCTTTTACAGCTGAGTCCTCACAAAAATGCATACACACAGACACACATCCACAGCCAGCCATGCACACACAGGCTCAAGCTCACACATGCAAACACTGACAAGGCTTGCTGCTATGGGTGCTACGCATCTACAAGAGCTAAAAATGTGAAAACACCAAAAACAACACGTTTCTTTGTCCCAGATTTATTACTTTTTAAGCACTGCTATGAATGTAGAGAGACATTTTGGAATTTAGTATCTAAAGGAATATTTTTGAAGCATTTCTTGAATTCAGATACCGTATATGAGAGGATTGATAACACCCTCATGTCTGCATGTGAAATATAGAGCAACCACCATTGAACTGAATATTGGGGAAAAGAGCTTGCCGTCTCTCCCAAAGGGTAACAAAATCTGAACCTCCAAAGCTCACAAATGAACAAGTTATATTCTATTTTTGTTATACAGAAATCAGCATGTACAAAACGATGCCTTACAGGGCTTTCCTCCCATTTCAATCTTTATACTACATGGTATAGAACAGAGATGACGCATGTGCAAAATAACTTATACATCAAATGAGTCAAATTGTGTCACCTAGTTGCATTATTTCTAAGTTGACAATTAGAGTATTTTCTCTTGTGAACATCAAAAAACATTTTTTTTAGAAAGACTATAATACAAATACAGACATCAAGGTAGAAACTCAATGAAACAAACACCCGTGATCGCTGCACGTCTGCATCATTTTTCCACATGATGTTGCCAGAGGAATATTAAAAAATAGCACTACTACTCAAAGCCACAGTAGTTGTCCTCTGAACATGGTGTCATGGATTGTGTGCTATTTTCACATCTGGCTGTGAAAAACACATTGGCACATGCTTCAGACTTGGCACAGAGGTTATCAGTGGAAGTTTGCGTTTCTGTGACAGCTCAGACATTGCGTAATGTCAACCTCTATAAACAGTATCCAAAAAAAAAAGAAAAGAAATTGTTTTTGTTTTTCGATCCAAATCTCCAATACCACTAAAAAACACAAAAAGAAGCCTGATGAATACTAGGAACACATTTGTTGATCAGATAAAACCAAGATAAATTGTTTGGCTCAGCTGGGATTCAGCATTTTTGGTGTGAACCTGGACAGGATCACAACAGTGATCACAATAGTCCTGACAGTGAAGCACAGAGATTAGAGTGTGATGATATGGGATTTGTATGTGCAATGACTGCCTGTCTTGACAAGCTTTGCAGAAGAGGAATAATCTCACATAATAATAATACAAAGTACACTGTCACTGAAGAATTTCTAAGGATGAAAAAAAAAACAAAACTATGACCTGGCCAAGTATGCTTCAAACTTGAATCCAATAAAATGCCTTTGGGGTATTTTTAAAGAGAAAGGCAAAGCAACACAATGCCTCAAAGCAAAGAGCAGTTGAAGAATATTGTGTCTGAATAGTGGCAGAGCAGTTCTCCAGAAATTTGTACAACACTGGTATCCTCCATGCTGAGGAGTATTGAATCTGTTATCAAAAGTAAAGGTGGATATACATGTACTGAAAAAAATAAAGATTTTAATCTTAGTAACCAAATGCTTACTGAATTTTGGTGCATTGAGTTCCTGCTGTGGGGTCTGTATTTTAATATAGTAAATCTAAAGTGTTAGTTATTAATTTTACATAAAAGCAAATGCCCTACTGTTTAACTTAGAATGCAATTACTGTAAGTGGATTTTTTTTTTGGAATCATATGATATTTAAGTGACACAGCACTTCTGCTGTACACAGAAATGAAAGTCTTTATTTTAATTATTTGAGGTCTTTGTAGCTGTTAATGTAGCTATAGATGATGTGCAGAACTGAGATGAGATTATTATCAACCAAAAATGACGATCCACCAGCTTTTCCGTGAAAGTAAAAATTGGTATTCTATGGGGAAACATTTTTTAATTTTGATGGCACCGTGCCTACTCTACAACAGAGGTGTTAATCAAGACGGAAGCATATTATGCTGTCACAAGAAGCAAAAAGCTGATTTTTACAGCCCACCACAATTTAGCAGCATGCCAATAAATGGCACATCAGTGGTCTGAAGGATTATTCATCATCTCCTGAGAGCCATCATGCGTCTGCTCATGGGATTTCTGCTTGATTAGGTGATGTAGAGTGTGGACACAGGATACATGAGGGATGAAGGTTTATTATGCAACAAATGTGAAAACTTGGACCACCAATGGAAATGACCATGGGCGATTTCCAAGGACTTTTTTAACATAAATGTAATTCATCTCATTTGATGTTCAGGAATACAAACTGCACTACACTGCACCATATTGGAAAGTGGTCAGATTGTATCCCCCAAGAAGACCAGGGATTATTGCAAAACCAGAGAAATTTCCCAGAGTCATTGGGAGGTAGCACTATTTAAATGTGTCAGTAAAAGTACTACTGACCTACATGTTGATATAGCATTTAATATCGTTGGCCTGTGAAACAACATTTTCTGTGGCTAGAATTGACAAACATGATGATAAAACTAAGAACATTTTAAAACAAAATAGGTGTCATCAAAATTCATATTGACCACAGATTCATGCCCTGTTTTTTCATGTAAAGAAACTAAATCCCTGCCATATAGGTTATCTAGGAAACAGGTAACTGTCCCAAGGGGATTGAAAAATTGAAAATGAAAACTGGGCATGTATGAATACATTTAACTTTTTACATAACCTTCAGTTTCACATGGCCTCAGGTGCCTGAAGTGATATTTTTCTAACAAAGCTTTTGCATAAAGGAGGTGTCCTGTGCAATGCTTGACATCTCAATGTTTGACAAAAAAGTTGTTCTTTTCACCATACAGAGTCAGCAACAGTGTCCAGTAGGATTTAATTTCAACACCTTTTTGAACATGAGCTGATGAAATACAATCCTGCCTCGAAAGAAGAAGAAAAAGAAGAAGAAACTTCTAAGTTTTGATATTTTTCTTTTGTCCAGTTGGGATATCACTTAGTAGGATTAAGAACAAGATCCAGACAATTATCATTTTTTAGATTGACTGATTAAAAACAAATTGTGGATTGCAGCTAAAGAATTATGCATGACACACTAATGATCCTGTTTAGTTTTAGCTCACCTAGAAACTGCATTTGCCCTTGCATTAATTCAGTTATTGGGCACTGCTTAATCTTTCATCTTACTGTCTAATAAATTAGAGAGTAAATAATAGCCTCAAAACTGTCTCAAAAATGAGTCAGTGACACTGATGTTACTGAACCTCTTCTAAAAATTCTCAGCTGCAGCTCTCCTAAATTTGACGCAACAGAAATGAAGCACAAAAAAATGTCACATCCACTTTAGTCATAACAGGACCAGGCAGCTTCTTCAGTAAATGTGCCACATTTCACAACCTTTGAAAAATGGCTGCAGGTTGTGTTTTCACAACAGATACAGTCTGATCTTGGTACAGGGACATCCAGGATGAAAAGGGTTAATCATCCATTGTGAGTCTGAAAATGGAGCGCTTTTTCAGCACAGAACTGACACCATCTTTAGCTCATATAATTAATTCTAGATATTTAACAGTTTATTTTCCCCTAGATTCATTATTTCAGACTAATCCAGATGCTTGCAGAGAATCAATGTCAGAGGTTTAAAAGCTTCCTGAAAATAACTGCCATTGATTTTAGGAGAACTGTGAGTGCGGCTTAATTAGAAACAGTGAACAGTTCTCCATTTCTTCCCTCAACCTACATCCATTTGAAATTTTAATGATATTGGTTATGTGTTTAGGGTTGATGATTGTCAATGCCCTTGCTTGTTCACGCTTATCCTTTAGTCTAGATAGCAGATAGACACTGATTGAAAACTGCACTGAAAATAAGGTTAATTATTTTCACATGAATCAAGACAACCCTTCTGCTGTGGTGAACTTCTGCTGCTGGTGAATCGTGAGACTGCTTTCACCTATCATGCGAGGATTACATGAAAGAGGCATGACTTAACAGCCTTATCTGGATCGTGGAATTACCAGAAGAAGGTACATGAATGCGAGTGTGATTCACCAGGACAGTCAGCACAGTCCTGACAGAGGGCATTTCTTATCACCATCTGAGAGAGCACAGTTATGCAAGGGTTTTCTTTCTCTGGGGGTCTGGTAAGTGTCAAATTAGGCTGCACTTCAGCCACTGATAAACGTGAGAACTCCCCTCACTCGTCGCACTCGTATCCATGTGAACCAACATTATGTTATGCAACTCCATACGCATTTTAACAGTGGGATCAGAGTGAAGAAAAAAAAAAATAGAAGGTGAGAAAAAAAACAAACAAAAAAAACAGGGATTTGGGGTAAAGATTATGGACTTGGCAGAGCGTGTGGTGAAGGCTGTCAGATATGCCTTCCAGAAGCTAGGTGCTCATTAGCATACTTCATTCGTCTAAATATAGTTCTAATCCAATGCTGAAGGGCAAACAAACAAATCACAGCGTGTGTGTGTGTGTGTGTGTGTGTGTGTGTGTGTGTGTGAGGGGGGGGGGGGCACACATTAGTAATTCTTCACCCTTGAAATGTTTCATTATGACAGCTACATGCGAAATTTGTATAAAAAACATCAAATGCCTGCCTCTGATGGTTGACATACAGTTTATGACCCTTTTGGAAACGTTTACTATGCTGCTTGTGACAGAGCACACTGCAAATGACTGCAGGCTTCAGTGATGCCAGGGGAATCTGTTAAAAGGTCACAGGCAAAACAACTAGCTTGGCTGGAGGGAGGACATGCAGTGACAAGGAAGCACGTGTTGAAGATGCATAAAGCTTCTGGGACTTTAAGAGTCTGTGAGACTCATCGGCTTAGTTTGCATAAAAAGAACTAAGATGTAAGGAGCATTTTCCCTCAGCGGTGCGCTCTGAGTGGCATTCTGCGAATGCACGGGAGTGTATGTGTGGAGCGGTACATGCTTGATGTGATTACAGTGTGAGTCATAAAGGATGACTGCCTTATGCATGAAGAGTTATAGTACAGAGCAGTTCACAGATGCATGTTAATGCCAGGACCCAAAGGAGACAATAGCCCTGATTGAAAATGCTTCAATTCAGTACAATTCAACACAGCATAGTTTAGTCACATCTATAAATATTTGATATTTCTCTCCAAACCCAAACAGCCCACAGAAGCTGAAGTGACTTTGTACTGTACAAGCGATGTGATTTTGTGGTATGAGTAATAACCGAGCATGTCTTTTAAGAGGCAAGGATTTGGCCGACGATACACTCTCTCTGTCAGCTGGTAGAGTGCTGTATTTTTTAACACAGACGTTAAGCAAAAAGCATTAAATAGACTATTCTGGAGCGCATGGATAAATTGAAAATTTTGTTGCAATTTTCTCTTCGCCTGAAGCATATGAAGGCAATTGTACAGCAACTGCTACTGAATGATATAGCAAAGAAATGCAGATAGCTTGTTGTTGATGCATTGTTTTAGACCATGTGACAAGATCTCTTGTGACATTCTGGGTATATCCAAATTCTCACAAAAGCACTGTCATGATACACTTTAAATTAAATATTGATTTCAGTCATGTAGGTGCAATTGTGTGTGTGTGCTGTGGTGATTTATTTGTCCTGAAACTGGTTAGTCATGCACAGGCTGGCAAGAACCGGACAGCACTCTTTCCTGTTCTAGTATTGTTTTGGTGTGTAGGAGGGAGAGGAGTCATGAGGGTTACCAACTCAATGAGCATGAGAGATGGATAGAAAGAGAGCGAGAGAGACAGGGAGAAAGAGAAATGAAAAGACAAATATAGAGAGTACAAACTTATCTCTGCATGAGGTAATTTGGTTTCCCACAGTTGCCTCTTTCAGACACCCTGGTAAACTGCACAGTTTGCAGCCTCATGCTATTTCATGATTTAAATTACTGGTTTGCTTTACAGAGCTATTTGCAATGGCTGTCTTGCAATTCAATGATTTTCTCAGATAAACCCGCAGTTTGTTTTCCTGCAACACTGTACACTAACCTAACTGCAGGGGGTACTGAAAGCATGAATAACCTTACTATAATTTAATTTGTATGATTCACAGAAAATTAGGAGTGAGCCTGCTGCATTGACTCAGGTATTGATTCAGACACTTAGTTTCTGGTATTACTAAATCAATAAACCCTTAAAACGACTAAAAGCATTAACTGTTTACTCCCTTTACCGTGCTGAACATACATGAAAGGTTGAGTTTACCTTGAATGGCAGGCTGCTTACTGCTACAAACACGACTGCCTGCATACAGAAAAGGTCTTGCGGAGGTTTAATATCCATTTAGAACAAAGTTCTTCTTGGTAACAGAGCTTCCAGACAAAGCGAACCGATGACTTCATTTGGAGCCATTGTGTGGAACTATTGATTTATCTCTCTCATTGATGTGGGATCTCTCACATCTCACAGACTTCTCTCACTTCTTCTCCTACACATTCAAAGCTTCTCAAGTGAGCTTAAATCCACAGTGGGTTCAAAAGCATGCATCAGTACCACCCTATTTTTCCCTTCTCTTACTAGCAGTGTTAACATAATAGACAGGGAAGAGTGTTTTATGTTATAACAGAACTGAAAAACAATTTCAAAAAGGGAGAGTTAATAAAAAACTACTGCACGAGAAGATGATATAGTTGATAAAAAAGGCTGACTGGTAAGATGCCTGTAAGGGAGGTTAAAATAAGTAGAAGAAAAAGAATTACAGTAATGGAGAGATAAACTGCCAGGTTTTAATTTGAGGATTTCTTTGAACATGGCATGACTCTAAGGTAGAATGTCATCTTCCAGCTTGTCATCTGAATGTTTTCACCCCTTGGGCTACTACCCCTGTTTGTACTAAAAAGGCAATTGTCAAATGAATGAAACAAAAAGCAAAGAAAATACAAAAAAAAATAAAAGTAAAGAAACCTCCATCATCAGCTCTCGCTTTTTTTGTTTGTTTTCAAAATCCCAATCACAACATCCAGAGTTTGTAGTGTTGCTCTCTGCTCCATGAGTCAGTAAGCTTGAAAAGTGATTGCAGATTACAAACTCCTCTCTCCACCTCATGCAGAAGTTCTAAATTCAGTTCATGTTTCACTGCAGTATTAATGTAGAAGTAATAGCTGACGATGATGGTAAAAGGTCAGTGTTAATTACTCCAGCCCTGTATGCTCTATTGGCTTGTACAGTTTTAAATGAGGCCTCGGGTGACAGAATTGGCTCACAGAGCATTAGAAAAACTGCAACTCCAAAAGTTTCTGACATTAAATGAAACAAATTATTTCATTTACATTTTTTATTTTATTTTTTTTAAGTTATAAGAGCTAGATAATTATATCATTCTCAGATCTTTGTATAAAAGGTGCAATATGCAAGATTTTGAACATAAATATAGCTTCAACTACTACAGCTACCTGCTATGTAAAGACCTAGTGAAGTAATGGCATCCTTCACAGAGACTTACACTCTGCGTGTGTGTTTTATTCTCTGTTCTGTTTTGGCAGCTGCTTCAGCTGTGCATGCATGTTAGCACATCTTCGTGCATGTGAGTCCCACCCTTTGAAACTGATTGCCCACTGGCAAGAGTATAGTCCAGTGTTAAGCCACCACCTCCAAAAAAAACCCCAAATAATTTAAAAACAGAATATATACAATTTATCTTATTTATGTGTGCTTGTTTTATTTTAGCTTCGTGTGGGAGACTCTGCTGCCGTTTTGAGGCTCTCCTGTGCTACTCTTTCTCCACTCGTGTCTGTTCTGCTGTGGTTTATGTGAGTCTGTTTCCACACATGGATCTGCTCTGATCTAACATAACATAACATAACATAACATAACATAACATAACATAACATATTAACTAGTGATCTTTGAAATAGCCAGCTGCTGGCTATAGCTTCATATATACGTCATCATACAATCTTCTCATTATCAAGTGTCTTTTCCAAAACGTCTAACTAATTTTTCAACCTTGGAATCAACTATGCAGTTCCCTAAATATTTGGGGTTCTCATTGTTGTCCGCTTGCACTTCTTAGCAGGTGATGCTCAGCCAGCTCAATTTGAAGCCACAGCCACTCTACAGCCATAGAAATCCTCATCAAAGGCTGCCATCGTCCAAAAACATCAAAGGGCAGACCTCGGTCTACTGACTGGGAAGAGGCAAAGGTTTTTCTCTCTGTGCCTCTGTCTGCCTATTCCATTCAATACTCAGGAAAGCGAGCCTTTATCAAGCTTCTTTTATGCACAGCCCAACAGAGTTATCTTGCAGTCTTCTTTTCATACTTCAGGCCACTGTCTTTAAAATGTCTGTGTTCACACATGACAGGCTGCAACATGTGTAGTGTGGAAGTTGGGCTTGACATGAGGCTGGTAGCATGCAATATTTCTGCTCTAGGAATAATGTGGATAGATGAGTGGATTCTATATGGTTTCTGTGTCAAGTTCTGAAAACTTTTCCTCAGCTTCACTTACCTCAACTGCCTCAGACTGTTTAACCAACCTGCTCCAAACAAATTTTCACCATGAACAAACAGCAGACTGAAATACGTCACCTCACAGCTTGTGATTGGTTCATTTGCTCTGTGTGAAGCTGTATTACATAAGGTTTTGTAACATGTTCACTGCTGGATTCTAGATGCTTTCAGTGTTTGTTCAGACTAACACTGCAGAGAAATATTCCCAGGAAACTCACCAGATCTTGTACACAGCTGCGTGTGAAGATGCATATGCAGAGCTGGCCTCAGCCAATATGTAAGGAATTAAATTGCTAGCTTTAAAAGATAGAGAAAGAGAAATAAATGATATACATAAAGCCTCTTTCCAGTTGGAGCTGTGAGGGAATGAAGACAGTGGATCCATTACAGTGCCATGTAAAAGGAGATTTGAATGCTTAATAAGATATAATTGCAGCAGGGAGACTCAGTTGCTAAAAAGGGGACAATGGGGTTTGGGAGCATGGATGGAAGACGGGAGAAAAACATAGGCAGTACATAGAAATTGTGAAAAGTGCTCCTTCACTTTATCCTACTCCATTACATCTGTGTCAGTCAGTCCCCTCTGAACAGAGTATGTTTGAGAGGGTTTGCAAGAACAGGACTGAGGGAGTCCAAGATGGATATAGCATCGATATGGAAAGCACTCCTCATGTGTTGTACCACCTGATTTTTTCTGCCTGTAATTCCCTCTCTTACGCAGGATGTTTTATTCTGACTACATAGTTGTTAATGCTTCCCTCTTCATCACAAGCATGCATTATTTAACGGAGAAGGGAAGTATATCAGCTAGCCAGGGCAAGAGAAAGAACAATAGCTAGTTACTCTGATGGTGTGGTGTCATTCATCAGCTTGAGACATTTTTGTCTGTCTTTGTCCTCCTTCATAATTTTCTCTCAGTGAAAAGGGCATGTCTATTGTAACAAAAGCCTAAATGGATAATTTTGTGTTTTGTAGTGTGTATCATTGTGTGTACAAGTGTGCTGTTAGCTTGAGGTTGTGATGATTGATTGTGTCTATCCCCCATCTCTCTCTCTCTGTCTCTCTTTGTCTCTCTCTCTCTCTCTCTCTCTCTCTCTCACACACACACACACACACACACACACATGTTCACCCACATGCACCTGCCTTGGGTACCTATTTCAATGCACCATTCAATGGATGCATTATATTCATCATCGTACATTATTCAGATTTGAATCAGGGACTGTCAGCTTGCTGACGATTCTGCTTCCAAATTTAATAGCTTGGACAAGAATAGCCTTGACAGCACATTGCTGTAATTCAGTGAATTTCTGTGGCACACTGGTCATCAAATGTAGCATTATGTTTCATTCTTCTGAGTGGTTGTACTCTGAGATGCTGGATAAATGTGATTGCCTTTGACTTCTCTAGTGTTTTCTCCGTCACTAGTTAATAACTGTGGTAAGCTTCTTAATCACTCTTGCCAGCTGTTTTCTGTGGTGTGTCTTCCTGTGTGTGTATGTGTCTATGATTGTTACATAAAATTGCATTCTCTCAGCATTTAGAGCCGACTCAGGGACGCTGTTTAGGTCCTGAGGACTCCGCAGACTCAGCCATATTAATCCATTGGAAACCACTGGCTATTGCTGTACAATTTTATATAATTAATTTAAATTCAGACATGGGAAGGAGGCAACTAAATTGTTGATATTATCTTTTCATATCGCTTCCTTAGCATGCATAAAGCAGTTTTTGCCTCAAGGTGTAGTGCAAGACAAGATTGTTCTTTACTGATAAAGGTTGCTGAAGTTTCCTTTTCATGATCTGATGCACAGCTAATGCAGTTTTGGATGCAAGGCAGAGTTGTTTTACCCAGAGCCACACACAGGTTAATTTTGTCATTTTGTCACACTATTGCTGATACAGTGCACACCTTACTCAAAATGAAGGTACTTTCACATTATCAGTTTCAAAGCTACGTGTAAAATTACATTCTCATACACATGTTTATGCATGTGCACATTATCTAAAAGGAACATCTTGTTCTTTTTGGCCATATTATGTTTATTCCCATGAGAACACACAGAAAACAGATGACATTCCAGGAATGAAAGATGATCATTCTCTAGTGACAAACGCATCGTTCAGCAAATGGCATACATAGTAAGGTGCTAAAATGTCACAGTGAAAACAAAAACACTGAATAGACAGACACCCGTCCAAAATCAAAACAAAAAAAACAAACTATTTATCATTGAACTGGGGAATGGGAGACTGAAGTATCAGGAATCTCATTTTCTTTCAACAAATGATAATTTGATATTAATACATTGTCTGATAATATATTGTAGAAATCTCGTAATTTGCATGCCTAGAAAATACCCTGTATTTCTTACTGTATGAAACTTACTTAACAATGGGAGGGAACAAGGGTTGATTCATGCACGCAAGCTCTGTGTCCTTCAAAGCAAAGTCAAAGAAACATTGTAGGTCACAGCCCACATAGATCAAGTGTCAGCTTCCAAATCAGTAATCAAGGGCCATAAAATATATCAAGCACCAGGGGTTGTAAACTGAACCAAGTTTGTGTGGATAGAAGAGACTTCAAATCATAGGCAAAAACTAAAGGTGATATTCAGAGGAGCAGAAGAGTTAAGCAATGAGCTGTCCAGATACTAAACTCATGATGTAAGACAGAATATCTGTTCCTATCATCAGCACACCCGGGTTTCAGGCAAGTGAAAAATATAAAGGTTGAACACCTTTTAAATATTTAAAACTAAAGCAACACAAACTTAAAAGGGATACATGGAGTATGCCATTTTGCTTGTGGAGCATTTGAAATATTGATATATGCGAAGTATAAAAATCAAGAACATTTCAAATAGAAGTTTAGCATAAATACTTCATATACATATTTGAATCTACACTTGAATGTCACTTGTAACTAGGACTGACATGCATCACCCAGTGGCGGTGGCTCAGTGGGTGGTTAGGTCAGTGTGGAGTCCCCCCCTAGATTGGAAATTGTGCTTTATGTACCAAGAAAGGGGCTGAACATATTCTTTCAGTTGCTGCAGTGGGACGGAGAAATAAATCTGTGACCAGCCAAGAAGTTTTCAGAGGAGTCAAGTCAGTAGTATATATAGCTTTCACCCAAACTTGTCCCCCGGAAATTATGTTCCCATACAACTTAACTGCCTTCTCATTTACATTTTAAAAGAAATGTAATTTTATTGTGAAGGAAACATATTTTCTTCACCTGTAACTTAGTAGAAAGGCTTAAAGTTTGAAAGAGCCACGAAGTCTGTTTAAGGGTGAGGCATAAGTCATATGCCAAGGCATTTTAAAATTTAATAGCAAGACTGGATATGTATTGCAGATATCCATAATTCAGTTCTTCCTAGTCAAAAAGAACATTTCAGATATCCACAGTGTCATTCTTCCTAGGACAAATGACGTCACTTTTTCCATTCGTGTTTGGGATTTCTCATTACAGATATCTATAGTTCAGCTGCATATCTACAGCTGAATTATGACGAGTTATAACTCCACTTTTAGATATCTGCAGTTTTAATCTGACTGGTCTAGTTCTAATTCTAGCAATCTTTAATTCCTCTCAGTTCAAAATATCTATATTGTCCATATTAAAGATTTTAAATGAAGTTTAAACTAGTTGGAATGATGTAGATATCTTAAACTTCAGCATCTTGTTTTTCAAATCCTATGTCACTGCAACAGTAATGATACAAAACAAGACATTTTACTGCTATTCCAGTAAACTCCAACCACACAAGTCTGTAATGAAAAAAGCTCTCACTCTCTACAAACTCATTGCTGGTGACCTGTTTTCATTTCATGGCAATTTTCATAGATCTTATCCACCACCGCAACCACCATTACATCTGCTTAAACTGCTCAAATATTACAGATATCACTGTCATTTTGACTAGTCAGAAAGATGTTCCGAGAAATCTTGAATAAAAATTCGGACTTGTCACAGTGTAATTATGACTAGTCAAAATGACATTGTTGATCTCTGTAATTTTTATTTTGTATTGTGAACCTCAGATATCCTTAGACTCAATTTCCGTTTTCACTCATTGTTTACTTTCAGGTTACGCTTGCTTTTGTGTTAGGCTTCGACACCAAAACTACATGGTTTCAGCTTTGGAATATAGCATGGTTTTTGTAAATAAAAAACCCTTTCAAAGCATATTTGAAGACTCTCTTCCATTTTTTGGGTTACCACGGTGTTACTGCCTGGCCTAATGTATGATTGGTTGAAAATAAAAGCAAATAAAAGCTGTGAATCCTGTAAAATGTAACTGGGAGCACAGTTTAGTTATATAGAAACATAACATTTGGGACACTGGGTTGCTTTTAGCAGCATTTGCCTAGTACTTTTTGTTGATTTAAAACCCTGAAAATGAGTAGAAAATGAGGTACTAGCTGGTTTATTTTGGGTCAAGGCTCTCAAAGTATTGGGGACAAAACCAGACACACACTGTGAGAGCATTTATGACAGTACAACCATGAGAAAAGATGTGAACAAAGAAAACAAAACTAGATTATGGCTGTCAGTACATGTTGCTTTTTATAGAACAATTTCCTACATCTTCTCTTGCCTATTCAAACTAGAAGCCTTATACTTTTCCTCCTAGGTGAATGAGATTTTTGACAGAATAACAACACTGACAGATAAAGGAAATATTAATTTCCCACATTAAAAAAAAAAAAAAAAAAAAAAAAATCTTCAATAGCAAAGTTCCATTACCACGCAGAAGCTGCTGTCAGACACATGAGCTGAATTATGAGACCCTGCTCTAATGAAGCTGAATTAATACACTCTAAAATGAGAATATTGGAGTATCCATAATAAGCCCATGGTATGCTGTCATGGCTACCAGTTTCAGTTCAAGTTTATATAATACAACTTGAGCTGCTGAGTTATAGCAGTAGGTGGTCGTTACGATTATAAAAAGACAATCTGAACCACCAACCTTTAAGTGTAGATATAGATACTGTACATTTGTGTCAGTGTATGTGTACTTACTTGTCTACAAAACCAATCTATACTATAGATTGACACTTTAGTAGAGGAGTATTGCATGAGTCGGGGGCTGGAGACAGATGTCTTGTTTCTCCAAGCACTGCAATGGAACAAGCTGGCCATTGACTAAATGAAGCATTATATTGTCATGTCCTCTTGTCTAGTCTTTCCTGGGTTTTTAGCTGATGTAGCCAATCAGTCAGGCAGTCCATCAGCAAAGGGGGGCTCCTCCAAAGCAGCGGCTGAGCCATTAGTCTCTCCTCTGTCACCCCCTGAATCCCTGTCCTCCTTCTCCTCGTCCTGGCTGAGTGGATCCTGTTTTGATAGGCGGTCTAGGGGGTCAAAAGTGTGCATTTTGGGCTCAGGGCTGAGGAGTGAAAGCTGCGGCAATAGTGGCCCATCCCGAAGCTTGGCCGCCATCTCCTTGGCGCTGCAGGTGGGGGTGTTGGTCTCATAGACATCATGGAAGTTGTTGTAGTCGACCTCATAGAAGCCCTTCTCCAGTGATAGAACTGGCGTGAAGCGGTAGCCCCACAGCACCTCCGTGTCCAGGTAGGAACTTCGTGCCTGACATGTCATCCCTGCCACAGGTAAGGATGGATGTATGTGTCCACATGCACAAACGCAAGCACACACATCACATCAAAATGTAGCACAAATACACAAAGGCAAACATGCACAATCAGAGTGGACAGGTGAACAAACACACCCACACACACACACACACACACACACACACACACACACACAGATGGAAAGAGGTGTAAGGAGAAAGAGAATGACAGCATTGGTTAATTATTCATGGTTGTACAAGAACTGCCAGCAGTGTTTCCTCTAAGCCTCCATCATGTTTGTGAATGCCGTAGTGGTGAAAAATACATGATGAATTTGCACACAAGATGTCAATATTTATTTTCTTAGGTGTGTTTTTGCCAATAAGCAAGCCTGAATAAAACTATCACATCTCACAGCCCACTCTTGCAACTGCGCTTGTTCTGGAAGTGGAAAGACAGAAAGGCTTGGTCTTGGAGATTTACTGCAAATTTATAGTCTCTATTCATTAACTGTCTCAGCAAAGTGCTAGAAACATTGACATGTTGAACAATGGTCCAACTCAGGTGTCACACAGGTGCAACATTTTGAATTTAAAGCATCAAAATCAAAGTAGCAACTACGATTAATAATGGCTCAATTCTATTTAGTGTTCTAGTTTCACTACATTTACTTTTTAGCTTAGAGGGGATATAATTTTTTCTAATCTGAACCTCTTACGTTTTTAGATGTATGTCAGTGTGTGTATGCAGGCAGTAGAAATATCTTTTCAAAAATAATACATTGTCCAGAACCTGACAATGTAAGAGCCTCATTGATGGGTTGCTCTGTGACTTCGAAATTTGAAAAATAAAATGAAAACAAATGTAATTATTGTATTGATTGATGTGTGTACATGCCTACTTGCTGAGGTGTATCATTGAGAAGCAAACCAGTGTGTTTTCACCTTCCCCCCCCTCACCAAGGGGCTCCCAATGGCTACTTTGCCTGGGGCCACCCAGAGTCTAGAATCACACCTGCCTACTTGCACACAGGTGACCTACACATGTCATTTGACCACAAGTTTGGAATCGTTGCAATGAAAAACAAAACCATGTCTTGTGTGTATGTTTCTTACAAAATAGAATGTAATGTCAGCCCTATGTTGGAAACAATGCATAGATTAGCTGTAATTTCAAAACTCAGCAATGCTTTGTCACATGGAGAAACAACTAGTATCATCAGAAAGGGCAAGTTCTGCTTTTCTTTTTCTTTTTTTTCTTTTTTTTTGATATATCATGTGCTGTGAAACCTGTTCAAGGAGTGTGAAAAGGAGTGTTGAAATTAGTAAACATATGAGGTTGGATGCAAAGTGCATTAATTGGGCTCCAAGGGTTGTCAGCAGACATTTTGACTTGTCATAGTGGTAACAGCACTTGTGGAACTGAAACATTAAAAATAATTGCATTTTATTCAGGTGAGCTGGCTTCTGAGTCCTTGTGTTATTAATGTTGACTCACTGACATAGCTTACTGGTACACTTATGGTACATGTCCCATTCATTGTGGATGTAAGCACCCATGAAATGCATTCTGATAGCGTCACAATGCTTTTCATAAGACGGAGCATTGCGTTGCCTGCTCCTCATTTGCAAAAGTTGAGGTCTAGGCTATTTTATGCATATGCAGAGCGTTGAGCATGATCCGCTGCTTCTGCAGGCTTTGAAAAAAAATTTAAACAAATCATTATCAATCTAAAATAAAGACAGATTAGTCAACTGCATGGCCTTTTTCTTGTCTCATATGTTTTCAGAAACCTGTTTTGGTGATCAGTTTTTTGTGAAATAACCAAAAGTTTCCAAATGAACCACCATGTGGGTCCAGTTCAATATCCAGGAGCAGAGACTCATTTCTGCTTCATCTGGGCTTTTCCTTCTATGACAAGTTAAGATGTCTGCACATGTTTATACTGGAGTTGTGAAGCTGTCTAGGCTCAGTAGAACACAGTTGTTATTGCAGTTATTAATTACACCTGCAGCGACAGACTATCTGGTGTGAACCTGTTTATTAATGGAGGAACCGAGCTGTCGAAAGTAAGCATTGCAGCGAATAGCTTATTGTAAAACACATGGGGGCAAAAGTAACAAACAGCTAATACAATCACACACTATTAATCTCAAATAAAATAGTCCAATTTCACTGTAAGGTGCGAAGGTTTGGTGGAAGCAAGAGATGTTCTTATTCACGATAAGCAAGCTAGGTACTATCCTCTCTTTTGCACATTTAACATTTGCATATACAATGTAAAATGTATGCGCTTTTAGATGTCCTACAAATTCTCACCTTTCACTTCAAACTTTATAAATGACAATCTTCATAAGGAGATATTATTTTCAGTTTTCATAGATCTTATCCACCACCGCAACCACTATTAAATCCGCTTAAACTGCTCAAATATTACAGATATCACTGTCATTATGACTGGTCAGAAAGATGTTCTGAGAAATCTTGAATAAAAATTCGGACTTGTCACAGTGTAATTATGACTAGTCAAAATGACATTGTTGATGTCTGTAATTTTTATTTTGTATTGTGAACCTCAGATATCCTTAGACTTAATTTCCGTTTTCACTCATTGTTTACTTTCAGGTTACGCTTGCTTTTGTGTTAGGCTTCGGCACCAAAACTACATGGCTAGGTTTTGGAATATAGCATGGTTTTTGTTAATAAAAAACCCTTTCAAAGCATATTTGAAGACTCTCCTCCATTTTTTGGGTTACCACGGTGTTACTGTCCAGCCTAATGTATGATTGGTTGGCTGAAAAAGAGCAAATAAAAGCTATGAATCCTGTAAAATGTAACTGGCAGCAGAGTTTAGTTATATAGAAACATAACATTTGGGACACTGGGTTGCTTTTAGCAGCATTTGTATTAAAGACACAAAGCAAGTTTCCACAATGTTGGCTTTCTCTAACTACAAAATATGCAAGAGCCTAAATGCCATTTTTGTTTCTTATAAACCGAATTTCATAAGTTGAGTGTATGCTCAGCTGTTCATTGATTTAAGTTCTCATTTTGCATCAAAATGGTTCATGTTATAAGAACTCAAGAAGTGGTCTGAAATGTTGAATTGCCAATAAATTAGTATACAGACAGTTAATAAGAAAAAAAAGTGGATTTGACTAAATGCCTGGTTTACAGTGTAGCTTTGTTTCAAGCATTTGATATTGTGTTTAATCATTTCAAACTGAAAACATGTGTTCCTTCCATTAGATGCCTTAGTGAGCCAGCTGTTGTTACATAATTTGTAAATGCATAACATTCCAAATAACATCAAGCATGTGCTCTTAAATAGATGTAGATGCCAAACTAATATGTCACAGTGAGAGGAAGGGCTTTTGCACATTTTCTTCAGCTTTCCCTCTATGAGTGGCCTAGTTTCCACATTTAACTTGTGAAATGTTTGTTATTTCTGTGACTAGATCATCAAAGACAATATAACGTCTTTCACTCCCTAATGAGAAGGGTTTGTATAGTGTCTATTAAGGCTGTTGGCATATTATTTGATGTGTTGGTTTTGAATTCTTAGTTTAGCAGTCCAAATACATTAAGATGCTTTGTGAAGATCTATAGTACCGTGTCCTATTAGTGCTTAAGAGATGCTGCACCCAGTTTTATCATTTTTATTAGGGATTTGTTACAGAAACTTCACACTACATTAATACTTTGCTGATGCAGTGGTATAGTCTTGATTATGTTGATTATGAAAATTAATTCTGAGAGCAATTATTTCCTGAGGGTTAAGATTAAAAAAGAGATGGAACCAAAAATAAGAATCATCCATCATCAACCATACACATACACACATTAAGTTTTTGGACAACAATCTATTGTTGAAGACACACTTCATTTTTGACAACAAAGAAAGAGGTAAAAGCAAAAGCAAATAATGTATGCAAATGTGTCCCCTTTTTTTCCCCTCCTAAGCTCCTGGCCTCCAAACAGTGAATTAGCTTTTTTCTCTTGTATCTTTTGTGCAAAATACCTTTTTTTTTTTTTCTTTTTTTTTTTAGACATGGTCTGCTGCAGGCTCCAGTGTGCGTAGGAGACACTTGTGCTGTGATGACTTCATGTGCTTCAAGACTCGACAGTTGGCAGATGAGCAGCAGCCATGGTAATAAATAAAGATTACAGAATTCAGATAATTTTATTCCTGACAACCATATGTGCATGCATGCTTGACTGAACCACAGTTTTTCATTTTTTCTGTTGTCTTCACCAGAAAAAAACAGCGAGAAAGCAAGAAACAATGAGCAAACAAGAATGTCTTAAAAGTGATAATGTGAAACTGGTTGCTTCCTGCATCACAAAAGCTGCAGCTGGGGATTTCCACAGCATGTAAACTAGACACACAGCTTAGTGTCGCCTAAACAATCAGAGCAGCCAGAACCATTTTTTCAAACCTCCCCAAATGTAGTAAACAGGATAAAGCGTGCAAAAGTACCAGCATAATCTTTGAATATAAATGAACAGTCACAGCTCTGTTGACAACACGCCTTTCTCACTTATCAAATACAGGTATAATAATAATTACTTTCATACGGCAGCTTTCCATTTAGGTGTGTCAGTAGCAGGAAAGTGGTGTTGTGCATGCTGGGCACTGGCACACAAATATGGAAAAAAGCTTTCAATAATGTTATTAGTTACACAGGTGTAATTGCTGCCATCATATGTGTTGCAGCTGTCATTGCTGCTGTTTACATTTTCCTTGAACTTCAACAATCCCACCTAGCATTTATCTTTATACCCTGACACTAAACTCTCCTGGGGAAAAGGTTTTGTTGTCATTTCCCAATTGCTGATGTGCTGAACTTATAGGCAGAGACGCAGTTGGAGCCTAAACACTAAGCAACTGTACATAATGTCTGTTTATGTAATACAGTGTTCCAGGTGAGATGGCTGAATGAGTTTAGTTAAATTATTATTAATTAAACCTTAAATTACACCTGAACATTTTTAATAATTTCTTAGAAACACTTGCATATTATTATTCATTAGTTAGATAATAACAATGCTGTTAATGTGTAATACAATCGATCTGTGCGAAAATAGGGTCATTTCAGAGAACATAATAGGACCGCAATTAGAACGGTCTTGTTCAAGTTGTACTTTACCCTTGTGTTTGATGACATTTGGTTTTCCCCTCAAGGCTTCTTGTTCATGGTCGCGTGTCCTGTGCTGACTAAGCTTCAAATTGACGTAATATGGCTATTCAAATTCCCTCCTTCAGGTACCCAAAACAAAGATGCTGAGGGTTGGTCTTGTAATTTCTTTTTCCTGTGTTTTATTCTGTGCAGTGGAATGAAACCTAGTGAAATACATCCATTCTACCCCAACTACAGGGACAATGTTGGAGGACACAGGGCACACAATGACACTGAGAAGTTTGAACTATTTTAAATATATTCCTCAAAATATGGTCTAATTAAAAAATCTAGCACAGATTTCAGACTTGAATTGTACATTATAAATCAGCAGCAACAGCTATAGTACACATAACCTGCAGGTGACAACACTGTTCTAATTGCAGAAGATATGCGTCAATACTATGTCCTTAAATGTCAAAAAGCAACTTCTTGCAACAGCAGTTATGCGTTTTGAAATGTTATTCAATAATATTGTTAAAATTCTTATATGAATGAATCTATTTAGAGAGGCTATTCTTACATGCATCATGGTAACTGATCTCCAGTTTGGACACATATAGTACAGATATGTTCACTTTTCTTGTAGGAGAAACCGCTGCCAACAACCATATCTAAAATGTACCTTTTGGCCCTTTATAGTACATATTTCCCAGTAAGTATGACAGGAAAAAAAACAAAACAAACAAACAAAAAAACCCAACAAACAAGCATTGCAGACACTCTTGTTTACACAGCAAAGGCACTGATGCAAGATGCTTTCTGAAATCTGAGAATAAAACAGGCCTTATTTTACTTATAAATTATTTACTGTAAAAGAAACCAGGGACAAAAGTTTAAACCCGCTATGTTCAGTTTAGAGACACGTAAATAATGAAAACAAGATTTGTCATTGTCGGTACTGTACTTTTTGGTACAGCTGAAGAAGTACCAGAAACATGACAATAAACTGTGACTTAATGCCACTTTGTTTAAAGCAAAGTAGAATGAAAGAATTCTGCAACATTGACTGGATATAAAAAATACCCAGTGCAAAAACAGTACATCTTAAGTCTAGGGATTTCTCTGCGATTTGTAAATATGTGTGATATAAGAGAATTTTGTTTGGCTGCTCCTTAGACATTCTATGGATGATTACCATGTTTTCTATCAAAAATATGCCTTACTATTTTTGGAATGTTTAAACAGAGGACGGTTATTATTGGTAATTAGTATTATATATATTGTATTACTATAGCACTAACCATCACATCGCACTTAATCGTGGGTGTCTGTTGTTGGCAATGCTTGTGCTTGATTTCTAAAATTGCACATTAATACATGCTTAATATAAATGTAATAAAACCAATATGGAAAGGTTTTAAGACAGTTGTGATAAGAGGAAATTTGCATTGGTAAACTAAACTAGACAGATAAAAGTACATTTCTTTATGCTTTCTATGGAAGATAAACTCTGTAGTACATTGTCTTTTGCAACTAGATATGAGTGGAAAATGCCCCTGCTACAGAAAAGATTATTTCTGTAGGTGTTGTGGAAGAGTTTCATTTATTTGAAACAGCTTAAATAGCATGTGCCATGTAGGTAAGAGTCGGTACTTGATTGTTTAAAAAAATAGAAATATGATTCGATATTGATAGTATTTTTTATTCGCACAACGCACACTGTTTCTGTCTCACATTCATCAACTGTGACAGTTTAATGGAGCGTGTATGTCACTTGTTTTACTACATGTATCTTCATTAGTACAATTACACTGTGTCATGAAGTAGGAGGGCAGAATGTTCTTTAATAAGTCGTCCTCTTGTTTTACTTTTTAACACAAACACTGTGGGAGTGCTGTGTTTTTAGTGATTTCCAGAGCCTGACTCACAGTTATGCTGAACACGACAGGCTGGTTGTCAATGCAGCAAACAAGTAATGGCTCAGGAGAGAAAGAAGCCATTTCAACACCCACTTATCTGTCACTTCCAAAATATGTGGCAGTGTCCAACTTGTGAGGTGGTAGATATTTTGTTTAATAGTGAATTTTTACTCATGACATTCAAAGCTTGGACAATTCATGGACCTCATCAGTTGCTGTTTTTAATCCGTCTCAGATGGATTTAGTTAATGAGATCATTACTTGTTTGATATTGAACCAAAGATGCTTATTCTACAAATAATCTATTTTTCTGTTGGGTCAGGAAAAAAATCTGTTTTTGCATAACACAGCATAGGTCATCCATTTACCCATACCTGACCACCTGACCAAATTCTTAAAAAAAAATGACATTGTAGTAGTTATTCTGCAATACATATAAATTCTTATGAGCTGAGGACCTTACAGTTTAATTTAAACAACATTATTAATGATTATAAGCAGGCTTTAATCAAATCCCAACTGTCTGGGATAATGTCATCTTTAAGTTCTATCCTGACTTCATGATTTGTGTCAGTGAAAGTAATTAAAGCGGATGACAAATTAGTTGACAAATGTCGGTAGAAAAAACGTTAATATGCTGTAATGACGTAGTTATCTTTTAATTCCCAGGCTTAAGCTCCATTTAGTAAGCCTCATCCATAGGAAAGAAGTGGGGGGAAGGCCAGTGGATGGTCAGATTAGTTCACTGCCTAGCGGTCAAGGACGGTGACGACATGACCCCTCATGATGCCATGCTCTCTGCCGGTGAAGCGAAAGGTGATTTAATGCCTGAGTCAAGTATCCAGCAGCGCGAGCAGGAAACAGGATGACTGCTGGTGATTTGGAGGAGAAAAAAAAAATAGAGCAGAAATGTTCTGATGAATGCAAAGTCACACCTGATCACTTTAAGGGGTTGTGTGGTTTGTTCAAGGTTTTTTTTTTTTTTTTAAATTAGTAATGTGTGTCTCATTGACTGATGTATGATATATGATGATATTCAATAAAGTAGAAAAGTGACATGTATAATGCATTGCATTTAAAATGAGTGCATTGTAATTAGTCCTTCAGCAAAGGCCATTAAACAATGAGGCTTAGGCATACAAACAAGACCTGAGTTTGCCAATACCACAAAAAACAAATTAGAACAGTAAATTAACAGTTAGCTGTGGGCCATTATGCTGGAAAGTTTTTTTGTATTTACAGCATTTTTTATTCAGCTTTTAGTCTTTTTTAACATTTAAAATGATGAAAAGTAGATTCTTTTTTCTTTTTTTTAACAGAAAAACACTAACTTTAAATGTTCTAAGTAAGTGTTTTAGAAAATCTCTTAAAACCATTTCAAACTGGCAAACAGTAGCTCTGTGGAACTTTACAGAAACACCTGGTCATGTCTACATCATAAATGTAACCAGCCTGGAGCGCTTTTCAAGACTGTTTCACCTTCACCCAAAACACACATCAGCTGTGTGGGTAGCTACACTTCATTCATTTGGAAATAAACAATATCAAAGACATAACCTTGAAGTAGCAACAGTGGAAATGCGGGCTTCAGTAAGAACAAAGAAATATATGCAGGACAGTTCTAGCTATTAGTTATCTGCTTCAGCTAACGTAGCAGTACTTTAAAATGTGCAGATGAAGAAAGAGCCACTTCTTTCAAAAAACATTGCTGGCTGGCACGGAATCAATAAAATGGAAATTTCCATTGAAACCCATACCAACAGTTTACTGTAATGTCATAATATAATTTATGTCTCACTAGGAGAGTCAATTAGTCTCTCTGTCTTTCCATCCATTATAACATTTCAATCTGCAGCACTTACAGGTGCCCCCACCTTAACACACTGCATCTCCTCATGTAAGCCACTTCTGCCTTTCCATCCATTTATCCATCATCCATCCCTCCCACTCAGCTGACTTTATGCATCCAACATTTTCTCATTCTCGCGCTCTCTTTCCATGTATCCATGACCCATGTTTCCTCCCATTCTACTTGTCCACCTATCTTTGCCCCTTCCTTGAAAAATCTTACCCCCTTCATACCTGTAGCCTCCACCATGCCCTCCAGAATAACCACAATCTCGAACTCCTCCTTCTCCATTTGAGCAAGCGACATCTCCCAGAAGGGGCTCTTCTCGTTAATCTCATGAGAGATGATGAGTGGCGACACCAAGAACAGTCGGTCATCTCCTGTGTCAAAGCCGATGTTGATGTCAGTCTGGTTGAGTGGGATGAACTCCCCCTCCTTGGTCTGCTGTGAGCGGATCAGCTTCGCTCTGATTGATGCCTCCACAATGTGAGAGTTCCTCAGGTCCCCCACCCGAAACATCAGGCACATCTTGTTATCTCGCACTGATATGACTGCGTTGTGTGAGAACATGAGGGTCTCTGCGCGGTTCTTTGGCTGTGAGATCTTGACAAACATGCAGCCCACCATCATGGCATTAACAATGGAACCCAAGATGGCCTGTACCAAAAGCAGTATAATACCTTCAGGACATTTTTCTGTGATAACTCGATAACCATAACCAATGGTGGTCTCTGTTTCAATGGAGAAGAGGAAGGCTGAGACAAAACTGTTGAGGTTCTCCACACAGGGGGTCCAGCCCTCCTCGTCAGCATGCACCAGATCTCCACGGATGAGCGCGATTAGCCACCACAGAAACCCAAAGAAAAGCCAGTTGACTACATAGACCAGTGTGAAAATGAAGAGACTAAGACGCCAGCGTAGGTCCACCAACGTAGTGAACAAGTCACTGAGGTAACGGTAGGTCTCTTGCACGTTTCCATGATGAACATTGCACTTGCCATCCTTCTGCACGTATCGCTGACGTGGTTTCTTTGCTGGGTCCGAAATCAAGTGGGTTCGCTCTGTCGAGATCTGAGCCTCCCTCAAGTGTTTGGGAAGCTTCTTCACCTATGTCAAAGAGGAAAGATAAAAACAGAGAGTAGCAAAGTAAGGGAAAGCAGGAAGGTGAAAGAAGGTAGACATACAAAGTAAGAATGAAAGGAGAGAAATCATCAGCAAATTAAGTTTTTCTCTACTTGGGTGTATAATATGGTACCAACACTTCATTTCAGTTAATATTTTCCTCACAGCTAGACAGAGTTTGTACTGCAGGATGTAGGTGTTAATCTTTTTTTTTAAATACGTGATTTTCTTTTCAGCCAACAAAACCACACTGCTGGTGGCGGAGCCAAATCAAATTATTAAGTGGTTATAGAGTCACTTCCCCGTGCTGCTCGACAATGACATTGTAGGTGTCAGTGGATGTATATATGTGTACAGGGCAAAAAAAGAAATGGAGAGAGAGGACACAACAAGAACACAAGGACATTGAGGTCTTTGTCTGTGTTGGCCCAGCTCCAGCGAGGCGATCTGGCTCCACAGCTGTGCCCTGCCTCCCTCCCTGTCCTGTGTGTTCCTTCCCTTGCACCCTATGGGACATTGGCAGGCCCAGATAGGAACAGATCTTCCATCCATTCACAATGCACCTTTATGGTATCCTTAAGAAGAGTGGTATATGTCTGGGGAGACACCGTGCACTTATCTAGAAAGTGCATCATTGTAAGAGTGTGTTTTACTGCATGTACAATTATTGAAAAACACTGAATGGGGCCTCCACTATTGCTCACCCGATTGAGCTGGCGACCCATGAACAGGGGCTATAGTCCCCGAAGCAGCGACCATGGGTTCGAATCCCACTCATGGCCCTTTGCTGCAACCCCTTCCCCCATTCTTCTATCCCACCTTCCTGTCTCTCTTTCAACTGTCCTATCAAATAAAGGCAAAAAGGCCAAAAAAAAAGAAAAGAAAAACACTGAATGCCTCAGAATCTGGCAGTGTATTTTGGCAGGGCCTGCATAGAATTTGCTCCATTTCTTGGCCCTCATCTTGGACAGACACATCCATTCATACAGACATAAAGGGAAACATACACCAGGACAAAGTTGTAAGGCACCTTTCAAACAGCCCAAGGACACTTTAGCAGCACACAGACACTTTCCAATCTCAGTTGATAATTGAAATGCATTGTGTCGAGGCAAGAAAACATCTCCTGTGCCCTCTGAGTGTCTCCCTGCTAATCGGACACCTGTGATCCATTTCCCTCCAGAGTCATGCTCACATCACCAGAAAAGTTACATCCTACTGTGCTTTCACTAGCTGCGACACTGCTCTATCTCAGATAAGATCGCACAGTTCTGCTAGGGAAGAACATAATCTAAGGCACTACAATGTCCCTGTGCTGCCTTTGATTGAAGATCCTGCTAAATAAAATCTGTCGCTTGACGGGTATATTAAAGATAGCTTAATTGAGATGTCAGGTGCCGTTTCTCTGCTGTCCTGGGGATGTGCACATTTGGTCAGGTCTGCATGTGCAGTATTGATTTTTCCGACATCGATTTGAAGTGATCCTTGTTTAAGGAACGTTTTGACAAAGAAGAATTGAAAGACAATGCTTATTGACCTGCATTGCAATTAGCAGCTTGATGACAATGCATTCACTAAATGTCAATGGGCTCCCCTATTACAGACTATGCTCACAGATACTGGATCAAATATAGATTCAGAACACAGTCAGTCCACTGAATTTTAGAGTCAAACTGTCAAATGTTTCCACTGACAAGAACAGCCAACATTTACAGTTGTTTTTTGAATTGTTGTTAATCACTACTCTTTAGCTTTGGAATGAAACACATCTAAAATAGACACATTTGTTTCAATGCATTGGAATGGGCTAATTTGAGTGATAGATAACGCTGTCACAAGTGCTGCTTCCCAATCTTTGGCCATTGTCATTGGTCAGTATGGTCCCTGGTGGTGATGGTCCATAAAAACATTCACTAGCTGTCTCTACATGGCAGTAGTAAGTGCTGTGGGTTTTCTCTCATTGAGCCTTTCTGTTCAGGCTTGAGTAGACTGAATAAGTTCCAATCAGCTGGGGAATCAGGACAGATAACAAGCACAACTCCACTATCCCTTATTGGAAGGGAATGGGGTGTACTTTCCTTATCATCTCCACTGCCTAGTAAACTGAATTATATACTGAAACAGATTTGATCACACCTTGTAAAGCTTAATTTATAGGCCGTATCACTTATTTAATCTGTGAAGTATCTATGGAGCATATCTATTCTGTGTCTAACTGCCTCTTTTGCTTCTCCATTTCCCACAATTCTTGAAAACTGTCACTTTGGTTTTCTTTCATATATAGCTCTGTCCCTACCAATCATTTTCATCGCTCTGTATCTTCTCTATCTATTTTGCTTCCCCTGTTCTCTCAATGAGGCCACACCTCCTTACTACCTTTCTCTAGTGTTGTCTCCCTCATATCTCACATCTAGTATCTCCCAGTTGTGGAAATACTGCAGTAATTTGTACAGTTTGGGAAAATGTGGTCTGCTGTGCAGTTTACCTGTGCAGGTGTGACTCCTATCTCCATGTTGTGGTCCATTAGGACTCGAGAATCTCCTGCCATCTTCAGCTGAAGCTCACCTGTAAGGTCATAACAAAGTACATTAGTCACCCAAAGGTGACATTTAAAACATTACTATTTGTAACAGATTGTAGGAATGATCTCTATGGTTTGTTGCTCACCGACATTAAAATCAACCAACACAGCAGACAATAAAGGTCAGCACTACAGTGCCGTCATATACAAGTTTTTTCCTGTGTATGTTTCATTCTTTCATGTGTTATGTCTACATGACCATTGTGTTGATGTATTGCACACCCATCCCCTGCCCCCCCAAGCACATTAAAGTCTACCTGTCATTAAAATCGCTTCAATTTGTCAATATGTCAATGTTTGCCAGCTGGTGTAATCAGAACTCACAGAGACCCATGAGAGTCAAATGTTTGCATTTGTCCTGGATGTAATATTTTGACCAAATAAATATTTTTGTCATACAGGCAATATCCTGGGATGTAGACATATCCAAGACACTGTGACTACTACTGCTATTGCAGCTTCCCTAAAAACTCAAGGAAACACATTTTTGTGTATGTTATGTATGTTTAACATCAATATTTTGTCATTGTTAACATGTTAACATGCCATTAAGCTCACTGCTGCACTTCAGTTCAGCTTGACAGAACAATTATCATAGCAGCAGGCTGTTCGTCTTGTTAATGAGCATAACACATTGGCATATCTGAAAATGTTGATACCGAACATGTCAATGTCAATGTATGCTGCTTGTTTCCCTATAATAACCATGCTTGTAATATGATAGCTGCATATAGCAACACAAGCATTAATGTTTTCTTATGTTATGGTTTTCCTAACCACACATGAGACTGTAGGACAAAGAACATAAAGAACATAAAGAACAACAAGTAGCATTTCAAAGAATTGAATTTCTCTCACAATGTGTTTTTCAAAACAAATCAGCTGTAGATAATTCTTCTTGAGACAGAAATTGACACATGGGCAATCATTAACTCCAAAATAACCATTAGATGGATTTACAGCTTAAACCAAGACTAAAATAAATACTAACCCGTTTCAGTATGACCACAGATCCCAATGCTAAGGGACTAGCTGACAACAACACATGGGAGATGACCCAGTGTCCACGGTTGACTAATTTGCCTGTATGAAGCAGGCTCAGCTGCAACATTTTTAATGATGTCATTTTCCCAAAGAGCAGGCTCCTCATTGCCAGGCTTGTTTCGACTGCATGTGCCCACATGCGCACACAGATGCAGACACACAACTGCTCTCACACCACACCACCATGGCCCCATCACATTCGATCAAAGGCAGTGATCACTCTCTTAATCAGTTGGAGACGGACAAATAAGTACCATCTGTCACAAACAATGTTGTGTCTTTTACTTTACATCTAATCTAATATAGAAAACAGTGTACATATTATCTTTGTGGTTGTTTTTAGCTCCCCTGGAGCGAGTAGGTGATGTGCTGACAGTCTACTCTATAGTGTGAAGTGATTTTAAAGAGTATTCTTTGCTCCCGAGTTGTATGCCGAAATAGGTATTTTTAAACATCTGTTATGTGAGGTCCAAAGTGACAGCAGAAGTAGAAAGGGAACACTTTCAATGTCTCCTGAATGATGTTGGATTTAATAACAGCCGCTGCTGTAGTTATAGAGGAGAATGGTGTGTGTATGTGTGTCTGTGTGTGTGTGTGTGTGTTGGGGGGGGCTCAGATAAAGCCATAATTTTAGCAGCAATCTTACAACACCTTTGGAGCTCCAAGAGGCAATTAACTTACAGAGCCCTTGGGTGTTGTTTAAAAATCAACTACTTTTAATTTACTGAAAAGAACAAGGGACCTTGTAACTAACCAAGCAAAAGACCACGGGTAAATTACTTTTGTCGCTGGTTCCTGACCTTAACGACATCTGACATTTCTTTGTCATCTGTCTTTGATGTTTCTCTATTTGATCACTGACAAGTGAGGAGAGGGAATGCAAAAGCGAGCATTGGGAAGTGAGAGGGCCACGTCACAAATCAGATCCACACAGGAATGTAGTGTTGACTTTGATGGTCCAAAGCAAAGGGCAGAGTGACGTGACAGGCATCTGAGCAGGGAGAAGACAGACAGACAGAGGAGCAGAGGCACGGGACACACACAAAGCTTTCAAAAAACCTTGCTGCATACATTACAGGGGTTGCAAGGTCTCGCTTTCTGACTCATTTTAGGTTCTCTCATGAATTAAACATGGCTCTCTGGAGATTTGTGAACTCCAGACCTGTGTGTATTTTCAGCAAGACTGTAATTGCAGTGTCTGTTCACGGTAGCACATTCAACAAGCTCAAATGAGAGGTGTTCGAACATGGATACCAGCTGGGGTGTTTTATCTCGGTGCTTTAAGAGGGTAACAAGCATTTATCTTGTTACCAGGAGAGTGACAGGATGCTTTGGCTGAATTGTGTTTGTGTCCTGATAACAAGAGCACTCATCTGTTGTGCTTAAAGCCGAGGGGTACCAGCAAACTAGAGAACTTGCTTCCTAAGGGATATCTACAGTACATATATTTTCCCTATTTGCTGACACTGCACACTGTAAACAATAATCTGTACAGAGCACAGCAAAATGTGCCTTTTTCTCCTCTAACCTGTGGCAAGGGCTATAACTTTCCCCTGGAGCTTGCATTGTACTGAATAGCACTTGCTTTGTGATTTAATTTCCTATATTTTCAGAACTTCAGCTCTGTATGCAGTTCTGAAATTTAAGAGCTGATTTATAATTGTAATTAAACAGCGTTTTTTTTTTTCTTTTTAATCAATAACTATCGCTGCCACTCCACTACAGCCAAACAGATTAATTGTCTGAATTGTAATTTGTACTTGATTATCATAATTGTAACGATTTTGTTCTGTAAGTTGCTTTTTTTGATTTCCCATTTAATGGAGATAATAAATTTAGCTTTTCTAGTCTGCAGAGAGATGCGGTTTTCTGTTTGAAATCCTCACAGATGTGCTTGTTTTACAAATGCTGAGGATGCTGCTTGCTGCAGTCAAGCATAACTTTTCAGAAATAAAAAATCAGCAGTATTTTTTTTTTTTTTTTTTTATTTATCTGAAGTGTATGCATTTCAGTAACTTCCACAGACTAGACTCCCATCTGACAATAGTGCTTATGTTTTCACTGTTCCTCTTTTTGCTTGTGACCATGCCGCTGAACATGACAGGGTTATAAATGGCAGTAAGATGCTGCAAACTCAGCAATATCCCTTAGTTTACAATACAAATCTGACTATTAGTGGGCACTCATCCATAGATTTTAAGGCCATGGCTTGCAGTTTTCTGTTGGCACATCACATGCAGTGCTAAAACTGGGGAGACTAGGGGAAAATAGGCAGAAAATAAAGGACGGAAAAGTCAGACAAAAAGAGTAATACAAGAAATATATTGCACCAGTTTTAAGGATTATTACCACAGGAACTACAGTTACAGAATCACTGCAAGTGATAGATATCTAGACTAGTAGAGTCTTGCTAATCTGCTGTCTCTATGGCCATGAAAGCACTGGAACTTTCTATTTCCTTGATTTCCTAGCCTACTTCACTCCTCCCCTTTAGTCATGGTTACTTGACCTGTCATTATTATGTCCCAGGCTAAGATTGGCCCATAAAATAACATGGCTTCATCCCTATCTCTGCTCACTTATGACACTTTGAGGTCGGGTGGGTCAAATGACTAAAAACATCCCCAGCTAGTTTGGCTCCAGGCCTAGCAAATGCACACGCAAGCAGTCACGCACACACACACAAACTTACCCTCAACCATTTACCCATTATGCCCGATAGTGAGCTGAGTGTATCCAGTTGTGTCCTTCTCATGAATGACCTTCTCTGGAGTGACACTGCTGCACCGAGACGTTTGACTCACATTGGAGAAACAATTTCCCTAATGATATGTCCGTCTCTCTCTCTTTGTTTCTTTCTTTCATACGCAATCATGTACATCCTTTCCACTGTTCTCCATTCACTCTGTCCTTTAAAGTACACTTTGCACACATTAGTCTCAAGCTAAGAATTGCCATTGCACCTTTCACAACCTTGGTCCTCCACTATGATGACTCAGTAAAAAAACAAAAAAGAAAAAAAAGTGATAGCCATGATTTTACATTGCTGCTGAAGTGGGAGTGGATGGGATTAAAACCCAACACCTACTGGAGCCAAATAGCACCCTCTTCAACAATGCTGGCCTGGAGCGTGAGAGATGTCATGAAGAGAAATGTAAGAGGTTGGGTGGGTGTACATACGCCCCAACACCCCATTTCTTTACACCAAACTAATCCGTTGATTGTTTTAAAATCAGATCCACTTATACAAATCCTCTGCATCGAACTTAATCCCATGATGCTGCATGTGGTTCATTAATCTTCAGCGTCACCTTGCTGCAAAGGACAGGAGAGCAGGGGGAAGATGGGAGGGCAGAACTGCAGAGACAGACAGCGCATGGCGAATGCTGGTGGAGCCAAAGGTCAACTGATGTTGATTGGAATTCCTGACATGTTTCACTGTGTCCCCATGCTTGTCCCTTTGAGGATCCTCCTTCTCTATAGTCAGCACATACCAAGTCGGAATGAAATGGGATTATGACCCGACAAAAGCATGTTAAAAATCCCCAGACTGGTACGTTTGACATAGCAGCTGAGTAACGCAACCCTGTGTTCAGTGCATTTTCTGCCGAGGTGTCCTTCAGCGATGAGCTTACCCCTCTGTTACTGGCAGCAGATGACATGGTGTAAATGAGTCGTAGCTGTTTAAATGCGAGGCACGTTTGTGATGAAGAAAATACTCAGCATTATTTAGAAAACAATTTTTCAAAAAACAGCATGCTGTCACTCTACATACCTTATACTGGTGAAATACTGTAAAATTCGGGAAGTGTTTTCATTTTCCATCCATTTAAATGAAAATAAAAATGGAAATGAGTCCCCTGTTGATGGATGCTCACATTGCATAGATGTGTATGTAAAATATGAGAAAACATTATCCCTCCATATGTTGAGGAGACCTGATGTGTTGGCGTTTGGCATCCTAATGATACTGCGGTGATGAGCAACATTGACTTTTTTCAAATTCTCAAACTGCAGCATTTGTATGTGTGTCCTTTATTTCCGCTTAATGTTAAGCTAAATTGCTACATTTACAGTGACACTGATTAATGTACATCGTCACTGTAAAAGTAAACAAATGTAAAGGAACATGAATAAAATTGTTGTCGCACAATATGAATGAATGTCTACTGTGAATTTAGTTGGGCTGCCATTGGGCCTCTGTATCCGTGTAAACAAGTCATAACTATGGGCATTTGTTACACAAGCCAATTAAAGTGACTGTGGTTGCTATTGCCTTAAATCACATAAGAAATGAAACAATATCCAAATCTGCCTGCATGTATGTGATGAGGTCTTTACAAGCACATGCGCTACATGAATGCAAAACATCCTGTACAATTACAATGCAATCTAGTTCAACTGGTCTGACCTGAATGCTTATCAAGTGGACATGAGACAACAGCGCATCTCTGCCATTGTCTGCAGTGCTTAGCGAAGAGGTCCCGATGAATCCTCCATTATAAAATAATTTCTGATAAAGGCCAGTTTAGCCATACTGGCTAAGCCAAGAGCCAGAGACACTGTAAAACTTCCATGTCATTCCACATAACCTGCTGCTGACAGATAAGAGCACCAGCCATTATGAGGCTTCTTAGGAGCCATTTAACCTGGACATGGGATGTATATTGGAATGCATTTCTCATCTGTCAAAATGCAATCTGTGACTGATTAAACTGAGTAGTCTTACAGGAAACGGGATACTTTTGCTTCATGAATGTTATTCCGTCTAAACCTCCTGAACAGGATAACCATTGTTGCAGATGTGCACACTGACAGATGCTAAGAACAAGGTGTCCTGAAAAAAGGAGCCATTTTTACTTATTTCGTAATTTTTACAGATGCAGAATCCAACTGCTTTTGGATTTTATCCCCATGAGCCAGAAAATAATATTTTCTATCCTTATCTCTTATCCATGATGGAAGGCCATGGATGTGTGTGAAAGCACTTTCATGTCCATTTGTGTTTTTAATAGGTGTGCTGGATAAACTGACGAGAGAACAAAGAGAATATTTCTGATGTAATCATCTCTCTACCAATAAGGTGAAGGTTTGTTTGTGCTGCATGTAGGCTGTAGCAGTAGCAGCACTTCATCAACTTTATGTGTGACAGGACAGTGGGGGAAACACATGTATTGTGAAGTTGCAGCTGAAACAGTGAATGGGATGTATTATAAATCTGGTGCATAAGCATCATTGGTGGCACTTTAAGATACAGTAGACACACACCAATTTGCATTGGCTACAGATTTATGAGGGTATAAACAAAGAGATTTTCCTTGGACAAAGACAAGTGTACAAGATTGTGTAAAAAGAAAAAAAAATCATGCAGCTAGTCTGTATATTATATATATATATATATAGAATTATTATTATTATTATTATTATTATTGTTATTCTATATGTTAATATATGTACATATATTCAACAATTTCCCTGAGGTTTACACCGAAGGGATCAATAAAGTTTTATTCTATTCTATTTATTCTGTATCATCCAACCACCACTCGATCGGATTGTATTCACATACAGCTCAAAAGAGTGTTGTGCTGTGGCTTTTAAATTGTACAGTTATTTTCCCAGTGTACAGACTGCTGCTGAAGGGAAGTCTATAGATGACAACTAATGCAGGAGTGCTGCATAAATAGGGGATCTGCATGTAGGTCTGTCAAAAGCAATACTGTAGTTTTATGCAGTACTCTGAGATGCACACACATTTTCCAAAGCACTAAATACAAAAAAAATAAATAAATAAATCTTCACGCTTGGCTAAGCTTTTGACACAAATGCGCCGCTGCGGTATTAGAGAATGTGAATCTGCTTGAAGAACGAGTTTTCCCTATATCCCCTAGAGACACGCAGTCTTGACTAAATAAACAGATCCAATTAATTATTCACAGTATCTTCTCTTTTGACGGTATCTTTAGATCCTGCTGAGCATTACATCTGCCCTTTGCCCTCTTTTGTCCACTTGTTAGGGAGAACCAGGCATGGACAATAACCAAGGTGGAGGGGAGTGAGGTACACAGCCATGAGTTGCAGCTATGATGATAGCACTGATAATAAGGTCAAAAGGCCATCCATCAAAAAAACATTACATCTTAGCAGTTCACACTTTCTCCTACACTCTTTAAATAGCCAATCATGGTTCAACCAGCTGTGAGCAAGGATCATGATAGATTACAGTGATAAAAGTAGCTGAAGTGTGGCACATAGGCAGGTTTTGTTGCAAGGCTACTATCAAGGAATCACTCTGTCAGAGTAGACTGTCCTTTTGCCTTTTGCTCCAATAGGTTCAAGGTTGTGTGATGTGTAAAAATGTGGTTAATGAAGACAGCAGAAATGCCTCGCGCTTAGTTATCCCTCCCCCCACCTTCTGTCAAAGAGCAGATATTAAAAAATAATGACCGCACACTGCCTTGACACTGTCTTGACAGTCCCTGATGAGACAATACCAGGATGGACAGGAGCTCTGGGAAAACTGCGCTTGATTAATTTTGCTGCTATGCTCACTGCATCGTCATCAAAGTTTTACAGCGACAACTCTTGAGATGTGTATCCTGCAGCGTGCACTAAACTGGAGCTATGGTAGAGGAGAAAACAGTGATGTACATCAGACATTAAAGCAAGCAGCCCTAATCCTCAGGCCAGCGAGAGTGTTTCAAGGGAATCAATATAAATGATTTTCTCTCAATGCTTTTTGGTGTAGTCTACAATATTCATTGAACAGCTATCGCCCTGCGTTATCTCCGGCTTTTATTGAACGTAGAAGAACATGTAAGAGCTAAAACATGCTGCGCAATGTGTTGGTAGTACAAGACCCCCTTCTCCCGTCACACACTCACACACACACATGCACTTACAGTAACACACACATATGCACATTCACTATAGGTTTGCTCCTGCTGCTGCGCTTGTAAAACTCCTGCACTGCACTGACAGGACTACAGCAGGGCGCCCGAGTAGGCACAAACAGCAGGAGTGTTGACAGGCTTTTCTCTGCCTGCGTCAGAGAAATTCATTGCCTTTTTGATTACCCTGCCCCCGCCATGAGGGCAAGGAGATGCATGGTGATGATTTATGTATCTCTGCAGTGACATAAGACGAAGGAGGCAAGATGTGATGATAAAGGTTGTTGTAACTGATGGAGGAGGGTAATCCAGCCACTTTTTCCATCAACACTTTCCCCTTTCGCTGCTCTCCTCCTACTCTTGCTATGTGTCATTGTGTTTTCTGTCTCTAGATATCTGACTCTCATAGTTTTTGATCTCTCCTCAAGTAATGCACACTTTTTTTTTTCATTTGGCAAGCCACTCCAGATGGGATTTCTGACTCTGCAATGAAACATATAATGCAATCACAGCATGCAATGCCATCCACAGTCAAAATGAGAGGAGGCAGCTCTCGTGGTGCCACTGTCGTATCATGCATCAGCGGCTTTAAAAACCTCCTCTATTGCCTTACTCTCTCTCTTTCTCTTCCTCTGCTTTTTTTTTCTCTTCTTTTCCTCCATCAGCGGTGCGCGAGGCTTACCTTCAGGTCTCTGCAGGAGTAGCTGGCAGGCTCCCTTCGAGGCATTTCACAGCTGCTCTTCTCCCCAGGATTGCGCACTCCGTTCCTGGCTTTGTTCAATCAACAACAGCCCTCCTGCCGCCCTCCTTCCACCCAGCTCCTTCTGCTCTTCACCGCTCTCTATCTACTCCTGTGTGAGAGGGGGGTCTGTCTGTGCATGTGTGTGAGGGAAATAGGGAGAGAGAGGAGAGAGAGCGCGAGAGAGAGAGAGAGCAAGAGAGGCAGAGTGGATGCAAGATGGGAAAGATGTTAATATGCATGTGTTCTCTCTTGAATGTTCCTGTCTTCTCACTTTCACGCAGAAATTAAACCTCTTGTCTCTAAGAATGTATCCTTTTATAGAAGTCTATGTGTTATTTGCACAGAGCATCAGCATCGGTGTGTGTGTCTACAACATGGATCTCTATTTTTTTTTCTCTGCAGCAAAGGCAGAGACAAATACTGTATGCTCAGAAAAGTCAAGTCCAGTGGTACCGTGAGAGGTGGGAAAGGAGAGATGAATCTATGTGTGTGCGTTGGGGCTGCAGACAGGCAAAGAGCAACGGTGGAGCATGAGTGTGGTGTAATCAATTGCCCTAAAACTGCAGTTAAAGAAAAGCCCTGAGGGTTTGAAAGAGCTATAAAGTGGAAACAGAGAAAAGAGGCTTCAGAAAAAGAAAAGACACAGAGCAAGACTAAAAAAGAGCAGAAGAGGAAGCAATGACGGAGCAGAGAAGAGTGAAAAGGAGGAAAGGGACCTTTTGACCTGCAATTTCAATTCACAAGTTACCTGCAAATCAGGTGTGCTGTCAGTGTCACTAAATGCCATATAGTAAAAGATACCTCCTAAATATTTTGAATGAAACTAGTTTGACCTCAGCTTGGCCACATGGTGATGGCCAGTGTGCTCATGTGTGCAATAAATTCCTATAGCTTAGCAGCAGAATGGACTCTCTGTGGTCATTTTTTTCTCCTTATATTTAAAATTTCATCCAGTTTGGAGTTGTGTGATCATGGTTGGTCATGACTGAAGCATAAGAACAAAATGGGAAGTACAGTATAGACACAAGCGGATGGATGGATGCTTGACATTGAGATGTTATTAACACCGCATAGAGAAAATTGAATGTAGACATAACAGAGGAGGAATAATGAGAATGAGAGCAAAGGGAGTGGGAGATAGGGAGCTGATGATAAGTGGGGGAGGAGCGACAGAAGCAGCTATTATCAGAACGGCTCTTCATGTACTGTACTTCCTGCATTGAATTTAGGGAGGAGATTTATGACTCTGCAGGCCCCCTTTGTTTCTGCATGTGCCCCCCTCCCTCATCTCCCTCATCTCCCTCCCCTCCCGCTGAGTCGCAAGAAGCACAGCGAGATGGCTGGGATATACTTCTTCTTTTCTCAGCCTCCACCAGCCAAGGAGCCAATGACAGCGGATTATGGAACATCAAGGACTGAGGCTGCAATAATGAGGAGCTTGGGATTTGGCCGAGGGATATGAGTTCTAGGCCATACTTCACATTGGCTCCCGAAGGTGGCGGTGCTAATCTCAGCAGTGATCACAACGTGTTGGTCATCTTAATTGTAAAAAATTCTGGTCCTCTGGCGGCCGTGCTGCATGGATTCTGTGTGCGGATCATCCCCAAGTTGTTCAGATCCGGGGCATGTGTAATTATTTCCCCTCCTGAGGCTACACCATTATTGATCAAAGCCCCCCTCCACCTTAATGCCTCTGTTGCTTATCCTGTGGAGGAATCCAGTTGACTGTACACACCTCTTATTATTCACACATCATACATTAATAAAGCCTCTTGCCACATTTATTATAACAAGTGCTTAGAGGAAACCTGTGTGTGTGTGTGTGTGTGTGTGTGTGTGTATAATCATTTGCATAATGTTAAAGGTGTGCTGGTAACAACATAATAAGCTTTTCATTGGTCCTTTAATAGAGGATCCATTAGAAGTATCAAACCGGATTATCCTGCTAAGGTGAGCTGCAGGATGAAGACACAGAGTGGGAATAGCATAGCATTCATGTATTTTCTGAGTCTGATTAAATATTCATCAATGCAGACATTTCCATATAAAATAAACTGAGTTGTATCTCCTATGCTCCCTCACTTCTTAATATTCTTTCTACAGACTAAAAAATAAATAACAGACTGAAAACAAAAATACAGCTCATGCACCATGTAAACTGTGCCCCCTAAATCTTCACAAATAGTAGAGGTTGTAAAAAGACCAAACAAAACAAAACAAAACATGATGGACAAATCATTAAGTTGTCCTGTCTTCTGCACCTGGATGACAGTATCAGAGGTCAGCAAAATGCCAAACCAGGAACACTTTACCACTGAAGCTCACAGTAGATAGTATATATCAGACCACAGCCATCAGGTGAAGAAATGATCATTTCATACACGGCAAGAGAGGAAAGAGGAATTAGTTCCTCCTTGCATGAATTGAGGAGGTGAGAAAGCAGTGTCATTTTTCTTAATCCTCTCTCTCTTTCTCTCTACTCCCTTGGCTGTAGTATTCCTTTTTTTCTTCAGTGAAATCCTGCACTCCTCCCCCCTTACACCCCACCTCATCCTCATCCTCATTTTCCCACCAACTCCCCCTTTGGTTCCATCCCTCTTTGCTTTCTCTCACCTCCTCCCAGGCTTCATTAGCTCTGATTGATCCTCTTGTCAGAGCTTATGGCACAGCGATGAACTGCATTGTTACTATCAGCCTGGAACCAAGAGGAGCAGGGATGAAAATCAGAGGACAAACACAATAAACGTGACACTACAAGGGCATAACGGAGAAAGTTGAGTGTCTGAGCACAGGACCGCTTGGCAGATATTCTGAAGTTTGGAGCTTGAAGCTACCCTGCACTGCACTGCTATACTAAACTGCTCATCCAAGTGTCTGTTTTGCATTGGATGTTACACAAAGAGCAGAACTGTGGGCCAGCATTTAATAGTATGGAAAATTGGCAAATGCATGAGGAGGCAAGGTGTGTGTTTGCAATGGAAAATATGTAAATTATTAAACAACTGCCTAAGCAAGCTGGTACAGCTTTAACTTAAAATTCATTAGTGTCAACATACTGGTCGAACATCAAAATAGACACAAAAAAATGTGCATACGAGGAGCATAGCAGTGAGCATTTTATAGCACTTATGATTTTTAATCCTGCAGTATTATTTGAAGGGAAGGTTAAGTTTAGAGAATGAATACATCTATTAACGTTTAAATAATGAATTATGTGGGTGTGAAGATTTACAGCACAGCACCGTGCATGCTATATGTGAATACATAATTTAGAAATACTGTAACATGTTTTTAGCTTGGCACAAAAATAGCACACAGAACAGTGGTAAAATCAAGCACAGCTATACAAGCACTGTATAAGATCCAGTGACTAATAAACACTTTATTAACATTTAAATCGATGCACGTTGTGTAATTATGTAAGGCAGGTTTGACATGAATCAGCGATAAATCCTGGGCTGCTTCTCACTGGCTCATTGGACAGATGTTTTCATTTCCAGCATAATAGCCACGGGTGGGTTTCCAGAATTATATTTCACAATAGATGAAAAATCATTATGTGTACTTACTGTATTACTGCCACTCACAGCTTTACGTGAAGCCTCTCAAGTATGTGAGAGGGTTGTGTTCACAAAGAAACATTAATCTTTGTCATGTAGAGGCCATTGAGTCAATGTATGCAAATAAACAAAAAACAAATGATCTCTTGTTGTTTTATGTTTTCATTTGGAGGAACAGACTGATCCTTGCCCAGACATTAGTACATAGCCCTGACATAGTGACACTGTGTGGAGGAAAGAGGTATAGCAGGGGCTGATTACCAGCCTGCTGCTCTGTGATCAGAAGAAATTAGCTGCTGCAACTAGAGGCATCATTAAATCATTGCTACTATTAAATAAGAACACCTTGTGCTACAGTAACATACGTCAGATCTGAGACATTTTGAGAAGCTTTGCTACTGAATTAGCTTTAATGGAGAAACAGCTGCTGTTGCAGTCCAAAACAGTGTGACGCATGTTGAAGCTGCGTTTTACTGTTTGTGTTAGAAAAACATGTAGCGTGTGGTTGATATTGGTGACCACAGAGAAAAGCATCCAAACAGATTGTTCAGTTGGTGCCTTGCATATATCAAAAGTTTATTATATGCAAAAGCTGAATTAATTTCCAATTCTTAGCTGTTTGTCACAGTTGTTGCTTGAAAAATGATCAACTTATTCCAAGTCTTGTGGGGAAACCGTGTAGTATTCCTCTGGATTGATGAGTTAGTTAAGAGCTGACTGACAACAGTGACTTTACCTTGAAGCCACGTATTTTTTTTCATGGCAAGAATAAAGAAGAAAGCTTATTTTATTCAGACATGTTTATGGTAAAGGGGATGTGCATTTGAGTTCAAAGCAGAACCAATTACTTCATGTGAGACTCACCAGATACCTACAGGGAGATGTGAATATTTTACAGATTAAAATATTTTTAAGAAATCATTCAAAACCTTCAAACACTACAAAGGTATACAGCTGTGTCAGCAAATGTCTAATTAGAGTACAAAGGAGTCAGTGTCCATTTAACTTTTTCAGCCCTTTTCCCACTGGCTGATTCTCCCTATCTATGTTATGTGTCAGTCCAAGGCCATCAACGTCAAAAAGCATTGGCATCCTCCTCCTCTAATGACTATCTGTTAAAAAAAATATAGTCCACAGGGAGCTGCTGTCAGGTTGTGTTCCTACCCAGAGACAAAGTGTTGTACCTTCTGAGCATCCCTGTAGGCAAAAGGATTTGTAGAGCTCTAGTGCCTTGCAGGTTAAAGACAGTCATGTGAAGGGTTTAATATGCAAGACACACTTCCTCTTCCAACAGTGCTATACTTTAATATGTACTGAAGCGTTGTTAGGGCATCATTATAATGCATAGCATAGATTAGTCTCTTTAACAGAAGGATCCTTTTTCATTTGAAGACTATCCTCAACTTTTTGTCTTACAAAAAAATAATTAAGTCACAACAATAAAGAACTGTGAAAACACGTGAAATGTGAGATAATGGCTGTACGGTATCCAGAACTAGAGAGAAGGTATAATCGCTGGACTGGAACAATAGTTCAGTGTTCTCTTGTATATTTTGTCACCAGGTGTCATTTTACATCAAACAGAATTGAATTTACTCTCATTCCTCACATGCCGCTGACCGTGCCAGTGCAGAGCGGTGGGGTGAGGAGAAAACAAAAAAAAAAGAACAAGGTGAAAGAGACAAGCAAGTTAAAGCTTTTAGAAGGGGTTCTGTATTTTCTTTCCCTTTCATTGAGTTCATTATTCAGGCTATGTGGCTGCTTAATCAGGCTGAAGTCCTTTGTGTGATGGATGTGTAGCAGGAAGACAACTTCATAATGTGACCTGAGAATACTGAGCAGAGTACAAAAATGTATGTGTGAACTTTGGAATACCTGCAAATTGCTGATTGATTTAACAGGGGGGAGAGGAAGGATACACACTTTTATAGATATTGACTATCATATAATGCAATACCTTTAAACAGATTAAACGACATTGGTTATATAATGTTTCTTATATAATTTTTTTATATTCATGGTGTATATGGTTTGAGTCCTAGATGTTAAACTCAAGGTTTTCCATTCACTTTCCATGAACCAAATGGAATCACACCCTGATGTTGAAGAAACAAAAGACACAAAAAAGTCAAAGGTATCACTGTGCACTAGACTGTACTTTAAATGTGTTTGCCAGCTTTCTGTGTTACACTTTTAGCCTACATAGTGCAGTCAAATGTCAGATACCTGCTGAAACCAAAATATCTTAGTATAGTAAAAGCATAAAGAGTTACATTCAAAATACAAGAATTACTGGATAAACAGTCAAAGTATCTGAAACAAAGTTGTGTACAGTGGAAAATCCCCACAAATGCTAGTGGAAAGATTTCGTGCTCTTTCCCCTCATTCAGGTTTGACAGCTGAAATTCTCGCCTTCTATTGACATGCACATCATCTCCAAAGGAATCAATACTGGATGCGCAACACAAAAGATCAACATAACAATTTTGTTTTTATTCCTGCTTCTCTACATCTCTGAATTCTTACAGATAAGATGGTCTTGCATACTGACAAAAAGTCAGCTAAGTGCACAGAGATCTTTGGAGAAATGCTTTCTACCTTTTATTTGTATTATCACAAGAGGCAAATGCTTTACAAGCACATTGCACAGCTCGGGATTGCAACGCTTGGCATTTAGCACTTTGCCAATTTTACTCTCAGAATGATGGATATGGAATATGAATGCTCAGTGACATGATGACCCAGCAAAACGGCTGCCATCAGTGTACAGCCCCCCCACCCCTCCTTCTGCTCACACACATGCGCAC
>NW_007579559.1:49565-51476 GCF_000690725.1 Stegastes partitus | reverse complement strand
AATTCAACTCAAACTAATTATAGAATATCAGGCCACACAGTGATTGTTAAAACATACTGGAGCATGTCTGAATTGTCTTTCAAAAAGGCAAGAAAAACTTTATTTCTATTTACACCAGAATTAATTAAAGGTTTTAGCCCAGTGCTCACAGTTACTTTCAAGATTAATTCTGCCTGAAATGGATTCTCTTTCTGTTGCAACTCGACCGTCTCTTTAAAGGATTTTAAAAGAATAAAAATTAAAAAAAGAAGAAATGAGTGGGAATGAAAGGAAAAATTAATGACTACTCAGATCCTTAAAAATGCTAAGACACACACAGACAATGCAGTGTGCAAGTTTTAAACTTAAAGAGGCACAAACTATTTTTTTTTTTGTGGCCTTTATTATATAGGACAGTCGAAAGAGAGACAGGAAAGGGGGGGAGGAGATTGGGGGAAGGGGTTGCAGCAAAGGGCCATGAGCGGGATTCGAACCCATGGCGAACCCATCGGAGACTATAGCCACTGTAAATGGGGTGCCAGCTCAACCAGGTGAGCTAAAGCGGCGCCCCTGCACAAACTAGTTTTTAAGGCAAAGGAAACCACAAAAAGACTAAAGCCAGGATTTGAAGCTCAAAGGGTCATGACAACAAATGTTGAAGGTTTAACAGCTTCAAAGGAACACCTCCTTTAAATGTTAACAGGCTTAAACAGAACTCTCTCATCTTTTTTTATGTTTTAATTTTTATTTTTAATTTTTATTTGTTTATTTGCAAACATTTAACAAAACATACAATGGAGTGAAATGAAAAAATTAACAATCAAAACAAGAAATACCAAGTTGTTATTTTTGTAAAACAATGGAAGATAATAGGGTTAGCCACAAGAGGACTAAATAAAAACAAAACAAAACAACTAAAAACAACAACAACTATAATAACAGTAAAATTAGCAAGGATAAGCACAAATGAAACAGGAGTAGGGAGAATCAATCACAAGTGACTGGAATGTACGATAGAGAAATCTGTTGCTTGATTGTATGGATGAGTAAAATGTATTAAGTTTAAGGGAAAAACCTTATGTAAAATAAATGTAAATAAAGAAAATAAAGAAAAACTAATAAGCAATTGAAGAAAAAGAAAACAAGAAAGAAAAATAATTAGTAATCATGGTAGACATTATTTGTCAGGCTGGGGGCACGGGCTCACAGGCAACAGGTGTAGGGCTCTGAGAAGAAGAGGGGTCCAAGTCACTTCAAAATAGTGAGTTTGGTCTTGGAGAGCGGCAGAGGTTCTTCCATAGATATGTGTTCTGCAAGGATGTTGAGCCAGTGTGATGTGTTGAGTTTGTGTCTTGTTTTCCAGTTTCTGAGTATGGTCTTCTTGGCGGTGGTTATGGCTACAAGTATTGGTCTGGTATCATTGGGTGGTGGGTTAACTTCTGTGAGGTCTCCAAGTAAACAGAATGCGGGGGATAGTGGAAGGCTGCATCCAAAGAGATCAGACGTTTTTTTCCATGACCCCCTCCCAGAAAGCTTGTACCGGGGGACAGAGCCACATGGCATGATGGTCGTTGTCAACAGTGTTTAGTGTGCATGATGAGCAAATGCCTGTGTCTGTGAGTTCCATTTTATGTATTTTATGTGTGGTGAGGTGAGTTCTGTGGATGACTTTATATTGTATGAGCTGCATGTTTGTATGTTTTGACATTATGAATGTGTTCCGGCAGATTTGTGACCAGTAATCGGCATTGGGACTGACCAGCAGGTCATTTTCCCATATCTGTGTGGGAAGTGATATGATTGTGTCTTGGTTTAATAAAAGTCTGTATAATTTGGATAACAGTTTCTTCGTGTTTTTAATCTCTAATAATTCTTCTGTCAGTATTGGAGGATGTAGGTTATTATTAGTTATGTTGATTTTGGCTTTAAGAA
>NW_007579559.1:0-48430 GCF_000690725.1 Stegastes partitus | reverse complement strand
TATTGCATTTGTCAGATACAACTTTGTATTTTGAATAAGAATTAGTTGTGCACGTTACTAAGGTCAATAAATCCTCTAAAACTTTGATGTCTGTATTTTGACAATTAAAACTATTTGTGATAAGTTACGTTGATTATTATCTTAACTCTTGTATTTGTCTTAATTTTTTTTCCCCCATCATTTTTTAGTAGTAGTAATTTTCTAAGATTTCATTTCTAACAATTGAATGCAGTCTCCACTGCTCTTAACTTGCTAAACCAGCCTAACAGACAGTACAGCTATGCAGTCTGGTGGCAATTCACCGACCTTTTGTCTGAAATGAAAAGAGTAAAACAAAGGAGTTATTGAAACAAACACACAAATCACCTCTTGGGGAAAAAAAAGAAGCTTTAATTACAAAAAGATTCCCTTCCCCTTACAAGATTGTGGATTTCGCAGAAAACAGGAAAGACTAATCTTGTTGTATGTCAACGATAATGTATTGTGGCTGTCACCACAATACACGTTTTGCATTGTGTAAGGTAATACTGGCTCATTTTCCATTAGTTTTGCTGGGCACAATAGAGCTGAAAGAGACTCCCATAACAATGCACAACTTTTCTCCCCTCAGCATTCAGAACATTTTCGGCTCATGAATGGATTTGGTTCCTGACCGACCCCTGGGAGGTATCTGTTTGGATCTGGAGCATCTCCTGTTTTCATCAGTGCAGCTTCTGTTGTCTCACTCCATCACCTATTTATGTTCTACGGGTTCTTATATTTCATCAGAGCACCAATCTGTAGTTGTGGTGAAGAGGGGAAAAAATTTTCTGCCAAAGTGTTGGTGTTTGATTGATAGCGACAACATTTTGTCTGGGATGTGTTAAAAATATTTTAATGGAGATCACGTTTGATAGTGGACGTGCACAAAAAAAAATGTAAGTTATTATGCTCTTTTTTGTTTTTCTTTAAATCCTGAACCTACACAGTATTCCAGGAACAACAAGATTACTGTCACATGCTCATCTGGTGATGAAAAGTGATGCGCTCTGATCCGTATGAATTATTTGCCCAAAACAGTGCCAATAAAAGTGTGCGTGTGTACACGTGTCTACAGTAAATAATACCACTCAGTCTGCTTCCCTCTGAGATGCAAAGAACCAGAACCATGCACAGATACAGTGTATGCAGGCTGTGCAAGTGAGGACAGCTGTAGTTCAAACATGAAACAATCAATCCAGAGCATTTCCTACACCACAGTGGACTGGGAGTGTGACAGTTAGAGGTCAGCTTGGCCCTTGGTGCCAGGCATCTGTGGGGTAAACATGACTTATTAGAGCTGGGTAAGGGTACGTGTGTGTGTGTGTGTGTGTGTGTGTGTGCGTGTGTGTGCGTGTGTTTGTATGTGTCTTTAGGGGCGGAGGGGTATCTGATGTGTCTGTGGGCGTAAACATCACCTAGGTGATTCCAGCACACAGAAGCAGGACAGTATAAATGCACGCAGGTGTTGGTCAACAAGCTTTAGCGGAGGACACACCTAGACTGTCTCAATCAGCTGTGAACAAGACAGACAGAGACGAGAAGAGAAGTCTGACATTCATCAGCCTGTGGATGTACAACAAATAAAGTCTCAAACAGGTGAGTTTGGACTGAAGACAAGTCTTTTCTTTTAAGATTCTTAGTCTCCATCCCTATTTAATTATTTACAGAAACAATAGAAACTGCTACCTAATCTTTAGTGGTTTCTACTGAAGTTAAATTATTATATTAGATAGAGAGAGTCAGCAAAACACTGCCAAGATGCAAATTTGAAATTCTGACCAAGTCTGCAGTAAGAAGACAGTGAACTTTAAAAAGTCCAGTGGCAAATCTGAATTCACGATGAGCAAAGGAAAAACTTTTAATGTAATAAATTAGAACCGGTGCATTTTGGATGTAACATTTTAATCACACCAAAAATGTCTTAATTTAACTAGTCAATTAGTATTTAAAAGGTTTGTGCAAAGGACAAAAACACAAGAATAATTTAGTCAGCAGTGATTACTTTGATTGCTTCATTTTCTCCATTTAAACTTTCATTTTAAATCTGATTATGTTGAAGATCAAATGTTTAGACTCTAAGTCTCTTAATGTGCATTACAGCTGTGTTAATTACGCTCCAGAGTCTCTTCCTACTTGTCATTTCAACTCGTAAAGCTAGTTGTTTTCTAATGCGATAATTTAGAGAACTTATCATACATGCAATTAAAGTGCCTAAATAACTGGAATTACTTTAACACATATCTTGTTACGGGGGAAAAACATGCTGACCTAATGATTAGGTGTGGAATGACTAGGTCCACTTCCAAAAGGATTAAGCCTTGCCAACAAGCAGCACAGTGTGATTATCAGATTTCTACTGGCAAAATGACTGAATGTGAGCTTCAAGGGCTGCAAACAAAAACCTAAACTCCCTGCACTGATTGTTTTGTATGACTTCACACTCGGTAACAAGCGCACTGGATTCCAAATGGCTATTTGCATGACTTGACAGGAACAGAGGCCATACTTATTTGGAAATCTCTGTACAGCCAATACTGCCAGTTACCATTCATCAAGCAGCAGACTTATGAAAACTCAAAACCTGAATAAAGTCAGAGATTGTTATGTCTGTAAGCTGCTGCTGCCCTCCTGGCCCAGGTTTGCTTAAATTATTTTTATGCCACGTTTAGTTTTGCTGCGTTGAAACCTTGCAAACAAAGATCATCCTTGTGTTAAGACACTTGCACGAGACCAAAATTCCCAAATTATTTGGTTTATTTGGAGCACTTATGTGTGACGCTTCACTGGAAACTTTTGTTTCTCATTAACTTCAAGTCTTTACTGCAGTGCTGCATCCACCCAGGATTATAGCTTTTTCAGTGATGATTAAAACTGCGGTGGCACAGAGAAGCTTGGAACATGTGAGACTGTTCACATGCAGTCCACAGTCAGACTCAGCTATGTAACCACAAAGTGAGGAGTCAAGTATTTGAAGCAGAAACAACATTTACAGAAGTAGGACAAATGTGAAATATGACTTTTTATATACAGAAATGCTACAAAAATTTAGTCAGTGAACAGCTTTCACCTTCAGAGAAATGCTTTAAGTTTGCAAAATATTGCATATGTAGTCCATTACTATGTATTTGTCCTTAGCACAGTAGCCTCTTCTGATGTGCGAGGAAAAAATCAGGTCTGAGCAGATTGCCATTGTTTAATAAGTAGATTTGCATTCATTGTGTTTCCTTTTCCTAATACCTTAAGGAATTTATTATTATCTTTTTGTTCTGTTGTCTGCCTAATAGCTGACTGTCTGATGGGTAATTCCATGCTGTGAATACACACAATATATAATTTCCTGTCTTATTGTCTTACAGGTCATTGGCTTGTAGAAAAATGATTGGATCCTTGAACAAACGTATCCAGGACTGTATGGCGGAAAGAAAAAGCCGCAGGACCAGACTAGTGACCAAAGATGGCCGCTGCAACATTGAATATGGCAACATTAAGTACAGCAAACACTTTGCCTTCCTGGCCGACTTCTGGACCACATTTGTTGAGATCCGGTGGCGGTTTGTCCTCTTCTTTTTCATTGCCTCTTTCACCCTCAGTTGGTTCATTTTTGGCCTGCTGTGGTACTGGATTGCCCGCAGTAATGGAGATCTGACGTGGCAAAGTCCTCCTTCAGATCACACTGCATGTGTCGATAATGTTGTAGGACTCACCACAGCATTCCTGTACTCCCTCGAAACCCAGACCACTATTGGATATGGTGGGCGAGCACTCACCCCTCTCTGCCCAGGCGCTGTGGCTCTTCTCATCATCCAGTCCCTTGTCGGTGCAATTATCAACTGTTTCATGTGTGGAGTCATCCTGTCCAAAATCTCCCTACCCAAGAAAAGGGCTAAAACCATCACATTTAGTGACATGGCTGTGATCAGCCCCAAAAGTGGTTCTCTGTGTCTATCAATCAGAGTGGCCAACCTTCGTAAGACCCTTATGATTGGAAGTCAGATCTACGGCAAGCTGTTAAGAACAACAAACACACCAGATGGGGAGACAATCATCATGGATCAGGTGAACATTGACTTCACGGTGGATGCTGGGAAGGACAACCTCTTCTTCGTGTGTCCTCTCACCCTGTACCACATCATCGAGAAGAACAGCCCGTTCTTTGAGATGGCAGTGGACACGCTCCACAAGCAAGAATTTGAGCTGGTCGTCTTCCTAGAGGGCACAGCAGAATCCACAAGCTCTTCATGCCAAGTGCGGACCTCGTTTATTCCTCAGGAGATCATGTGGGGCTACAACTTCTTGCCCATCATCTCCAGAAGCAAAGAGGGCAAGTACAGAGTAGATTTCTCCAACTTTTCCAAAGTGGTGCCAGTGGCCACTGCACACTGTGCCTACTGTTACCACAACATCAAGGGTCACCATCACCACTACAGAGATGGAAATGAAAACCAGGGATTTGAGGTGATTGATATCAATGATCCTCAAAATGTCACCAAGATGTGAGATGGCAGAGACAGTGACTTGCAATTAACTTCAGAAACTGATACGGATAGAGCTTTATGCATCTCACTGATGAACTCCTCAAGGACAAACAGTTGCCAGAGGCAGGTGGAGTAACATGATGTAATGCAGGACATTGTGTAGCATTTAAATATGGAGTAAAGAAACCTACTTTTTTTGTTATTCTTTTGTGTTTTACACAGATAAGAAAGACGTCTGTGGGGTCAGGACAGTTATTGTGAACTATTTGTATGTAAAACCACACCTGCCATTGTCTGCTGACCAAAAACCTGTTTTCAAACAGGAGGGTAGGCCATGCAAAATGATGAAGTCTAAATGCAAGAAGAGAAAGTTGTCTCAATGACTCACAGTAGGAATATACATATATGCGCTTGTTATTAATAAAGATAAGTAGTTCTAATTTACCTCTGGCCTTATATCAAGTTTGTAGCATATGGAAAGGCAGAAAAACATAAGCCAATGTATTATCCTGTGTACCAATCTTGCAATTACTTGAAGAACCAGTGTTGGGAGCAAAGCTAGTGTCATGTGTGAGAAAAAGATTAAGTGGTTGTTCAATAATTCATGCAACTGTAGGCTGTTGTACACAAGTAGACACTTGGAGTTGAACTATTAGAATATGCATAACAATTCAAATACTGAAGCACTAACAAAGGGCTGGGCTCTAGAGCCAGTCATTTTAAATTGTGGTTGATGTAGATGTGGTTTTCTTCTTGAGTAAAGATATTGTGAGAGAACAAAGCTCTCAGGAAACACTTAAAATATGGCTGCATGTAGCACTGACTATAGAATGATTCTCAGTTATGTTTGTGAAGTTTTTTGTGTATCTGATCTCAGGGGGAAATTACACTGTAATAAAGGCTATTTTTGCATTCAAAAAAGATGTCCATGTCACATTATTATGCTCTGTCTCACCGAACCGAAACATCATGGAAGGACTGTGATCAAAAAGGTCAAAGCAACATAATGACAGGTGCCAACCCCCATTGTGTCTTTTCATCCATAAACAAAGTGAAGTTGTGACAGCAAACAGGGATCCAAACACAACAGAGTGGAAGTGTTTGGGAGATGAAAGCTGAAAGCTTACTGCCCATTATTTAGCCCACAGATTCTGAACATGAAACCAGACTTCTCCATTTGCAGAAATAACAGCACATACTGTATGCTAGCACGAAGCTTTAACAGGTTTCCTTAAGGCGGACCTCCACCATAACCGCTCCAATGAACTGCATATGATGGAGTGTTATGTATGAGTCTGCACCCAGTGATGTTGCTGTAGCAAGTGACAGAATAATAAACAAGGCAAGGGCTAAAGGATTATCAGTCTTGCTGACAAATATACAAAATGACTGAAATAACATAAAGATGATACATGGTTTACAAGCATATTTTAAGAACTCACAACTGTCCCTTGATAGCTGTTCACTGTATCTGTGATACATATTTTTGTTTACACGCAGGCTAATAGGTCTGTAGCTGTCTTTACCATCAACACCATGCATACATACTGACTGTTAAATTGTTAACACCTTTCATTCCAGGCTGCATCCAGGAAGAGAATTAAAGATCACCAAGGACAAATACTGTGTAGATCTATAAAATGATCAAACTAAAGAGATTTTACACCTTCTGCTCGAAGGCACCAAGTGTGTTTTTCTCATAAATGAGGCACATATACTTGTAATCTGCATGTGTAGGTTTAAGTGACAGTCAATTGGGATATAACATTTACATCGTACCACAAGGATGGGAAGGTTGGAGTAGTAGATGGGTGTATACACAGCACTGAGTTTATGACCTCTTAAACCTGTGCTGACATTTAGCATTTAGAAATGGCACAGTGACTCCTCACATATGTTCAAATGATATAAGTAACTATCATACAAAACCCTCCAAAATCTGAGTGGTCTCTGCATGTTGCCAATCTTGTTGAGTTGTTATTAAAGTTTGATAGAGTCTGTGCTTGTTGAGTCAAAACTTGTGGCTGTGCTTGTTGAGTCAAAACTTTATAGAACTGAAAAGGGTGTAAACACAGTTTATTGTTGTTTTTGCCGTGACAGAATATACCTTGTGATCTTCAAGGCATCAAGCAAAGAAAACCTGACTAGCTTTCCTACCATCCAACATAAACTCATTTGCTAATTTACAGGTACAGACACTTTTCTACCCTTTCTTATATAGGGTAAATATGGTGGACAAAAAAATTAGAAACATAATTATCACACAAGTATTGAGCCATACAATTCAACAGCACCATAAATTACAGCCTCTCTAAAGACCATGATGTTGAGTCCTGGCCTCACTGAAAACAGAACATTATAACCTTCATGAAGCATGGATTTATTGCAGGGCTGTTCTATTACCCTGTATTACTAGCTCAGGGTATATTCTCTTAATAGGACACTAAATTTTGGTAGTGTCTGAATTCATCATAGTCATGGTCATTTATCATCTTCTCAGCTGATGCAGATGCAGAAAAAATGTAGAAAAACTGTTATCTCCCTGCAGGTGCAAATATTTCCTTATGTAATAAACAATCCCACTATTGCTGCCCTAAAGGAACAGCAAATGGGCGAATGAATAATAGACATTAAAAATGTGTACTGAGTTGTCATAAAGTTGAGGCAAATTAATTTTTGACCTTGACACAACAAAGACAAGTATTGTGCAAATGTGCACATCACTACCTAGACTGCACTACTGTGCTGCTCTGCTCTCTTTGTTCTTTGTTTTCATCTGTCCTGACATCCTGGTGAAGCCAAAGGCAGGCAATGGAACATCACTTGAGAGGTAAAAACATTTATTTTGTCACATTTTTCTATACAAAAGCCCTTTTTCAAAAGGTATTACTTCATACATTGCAGGAATGACAATAATAATAATAATACACTGGTTAATTGTAAAATTATACACACACATATATTTATATATATATATATTTATATATATATTTGATATCCAAAATACATTGCATATATGAAGTAGCACAGATCCCTTTTCTTTGATAACACTTGTGAAACATGATGGTTAAGGGTACAATAGAATAATTTCTTGATGCTACAAATTAAATGTTCCCTTTTAATTTGTTCTTTGAAAGCTATAAATCTTTGAGAGAAGCTGGTTGTGGATATTAATACTGTTGGTATTATTTGGCATAAAATACCTGAAACTCTTTAATGTACAGAAAAAGCTACCAATCCCAGGGATATTTGGTATGAAAAGTGATGAATGATCCAACATTACCACATGCTGCATATAAAGGAAAGGCATCCCTGGCTATTGGATTATGATTCAAGCAGGCATTTGTGGTTTTGGGAATACAAGAAAATATCTTTTACACTTAAAAGGCACTTAGAATGTTAAAACCGAATTTCAGAAATAATAACAATAACAAGAAAACAAAAAATGTTAAAATGTATTGCCCAAATGTACAGATATAAAAACGCTTAAAATGCTTAACAAACTACTTAGCAGAAATGGACTTTTGCATTTTTGACCGAGGTCAACTCGTATTAATTCTCTTGACTTTTTATACTGTGTCACATATGAAAATAACTCTGCATAATTTATACAGTAAGTTGCTTTAATGCCTAGTTGACTGATGCTTATAAAATAATAAAAAATAGGTCTGACAAACGCACAGCGTTTGCGAATCTGAGGATTTCTTTGTTTCATCTCGTCATACTTTACTGGTTTTGTTCTCTGATAAACTACTTTGTCCAAAGTAATTTATTTTCAAGTGTCCATTTTCAGTTACACTAAAGGAATATGTTTGATATAAACAGCTTTGAACACCTGAAGATGGATATGTTTTGACACACTGATGATGATGAAATCCTGACTTGAGATTCATGTGCATTTTGTTGGGCTTTAAGATCAGTGAGAAACTAACATTCAAACACACATGCTGCTCTCAAACTAGGATCCAGCCCTGGTAAAAATACAACTTGACTGTCAAACATGACTTACTACTAAGCCACTTCTCTGTGCTGACCCATGCGGTCCTGACTGGCCTACAAATAGGAAAGAGACACCATGGCAGCCATTATTGTCAGAGTGCACTTCAAAATCAAAAATTGTCAGATTTTTGGAGAGATAATTTATTGTATGCACTTTTAAGATGTAGAGATCTCTCAATTTAGAGACAAGGTTTAAGTCAGCAGTTAAAGCATGGCACTAACTCTGTGAGAGCTAGGGCTTTGAATCTCATTACAGCACATTTTAAACCCTGATGGACACTCAAGGCACTGTAAGTCATTTTGGACAGAAAAAAACATCCACTAAACCACAGCAGATATTATCTACACGTCTGCTATCCTATCTGCAAAAAGGGACTTCCACCTTTTAGATTCATGATCCTAATCATGAAGGAATTAATTTCTCCATTAAAAGTTGTTTTACGACTGCATAGATACATACATCTGACAAATTTAGATTTTGCTAAAGGGTATCCCTTTTACGTGGTTCACAAACCAGAAGACATTCACATTAATACTGACGTGGTCGAGCAACAACACATCTGGAAATGGCATGGCTGAACGGCAACAACATGGCAAACATTTAATAACCTAGTGTGTGGCCCACTTAAAACATCTGACCTGGGTTGAATTATTGTTGCAAATTACTGCAATTATATCCTTACTCAGCTTCCCCAACACAATCGAGCCAACTGAACACATCGCCCGTCTTAAACCCCACACACAGCACACAGAAAACAATTTAAGCAACTGAGCTGACCCAGGTCAGCAAAACATACAGCGCTTCCTTCGGCATTTAACTCTTCTCTAGCCTTCCAGTTTGGAGGATAAATTATATGGCATATTGAATGGCATATTCCAGTTGCCAAATTTCATTCAGTGCTGAGAAAAGTCCATCTCGTCGAGAGTTCCTTCTTGTCCAGCGAATTCCAGAAAACTCTCCACACACACATAAAAAAGATGAACAGACAAGCAGACAGAGACAGTGGAAACAGAAGGCTAGATTCGGTGGGGACAAGAAACCCCAACAAGGCAGTTGGCGAGTGGAAAAGGCAGATGCTTTAAAGCACAATGCACATAATGTACTGCGAAGGATGTAGATTGAGACCCAAAAGTAATAGGCCCATGTCTGGTATTGTAGCAGGGCTAGGAGGCAAACAGAATTGTGTCCTGTTTTCAGGCTTGGGGAGGTTTAAGAAGGGACACCTACTGGCTTGTGGGTGTAGCTTTAAAGAGAATAGGAAAGAAAGGCACAGGAAACTCAGACGCACGTCCATAAAACATAAACAAATAGTTGCTAGTCTTGTAAAAGGTAAGTAGTATTCCATTTTGGACCATAGCATCCAGTTGTTTATAGAATCTTAAAAAAAAAAAAAAAAAAAAAAAAAAAAACTCCTTCAATTTAATCATCCTTCATTCAGGAGCACAATTTCTTCAGAGGACAAAAGGCCTCTGTCAGTTAAGTCTTCATTGGTTTGGCATCATTGGGAGTGCAGGTCAGCATTTGTGGAAAAGAGAGGTTTTCAAGGGTGATGGATGGTAAGAAAGGGTTGTTTTAATAATAACTACCCAAGTGGGATGGCACATGAGTGTTAGGATGGCGAGGAACATTTGGGTTGGGGTAGATACCCGCAGTGGGCGAGCTCCAGTACTGAGCAGTGGGTCCAAAGAAATTGGAGGAGGTGACTGGCATGGATGGAGGGTGTGGGGATACAAAGTTGACCTTCTGCTGGTGGGCGTGGTAGGAAGGCACATAGGCTAGGTCCGAGGGGTACTTATACATAGAGGACTCGGTGGGGTGTGGCTGCAGTGCCTGAGCAATGCCATGGAAGTCGAACTTGTAGGCGTAGCGCTTGCCGTGCACCTTAGTCATGATATTTTTGTCATAGTAGTAGCGCAGTGCGCGGCTCAGCTTGTCGTAGTTCATGTTGGGCTTGCTCTTACGCTCACCCCAGCGCCGCGCCACCTCATCCGGATCCGTCATCTTAAACTCGCCGTTGGTGCCCTCCCATGTGATACAGCCTGCATTGGCACTGTCAGACAAGAGCTCCAGGAGAAACTGCCATAGTTGGATCTGACCTGAACCTGAAGGAGAACACAAATACAGACTTTGGTCAAGCTGGCTGTTCACCAAGGCTTTTACATTAACTTCCACAACAACTGTATGATGCATTAAAAAGACTTAACTATGCTTAAAATCTTACCTGGGTTGGCAAGGCGACTACTGGTGGGTCCCAGAATCTGGTAAGGATCTATGTACATAAGGAAGGTTGTTTACATACTGATTGCTGTTGTAATATAGAGTATTGTGTGGCCCATGTGAGGTAGTATGGAATACAATAGAATGTCACTGAGTGACAGGATATGATATAATTTAAGTCTAACAATATTGCACAATTCGAATCACATTTCCACATATGTAAGTAAAACTAAATATTCAAAACATGAGAGAAGAAAAGAATATTATGTGGTAAAGTCTATTTAGCAGTGGGTGTGGATTATTGTGCTCTTTGCACCCTCTACATATTGAAGAGGTCACAAAAAAGAAATTACATATATTCATAGATGTTTGGCTGAGGAGCAATAAAACAAAATCCAGCACTCTGCCTGGTAGTTTGCGTGGTAAGCAATATCAAAATGTTCTAAAAGAATCTTCACTAAAGTCATTCAGGCAACCAAATGTAAAGAACACCAATTTCAGGATCAGGCAGTATAATGCAGTTCTGTTATGAACACAGAGCAATTATGCTGTTGACTATCAAAACAAACAGGAAAAAAAAACTCTGTCAAGACAATGGGTACAGAGGGAAGCTGATATCCATGCTAATGAATATGCTTTGAGTCTGTGCTTACACCAAATACACCAAGAGAGACACCAAACAAGGCGTTACCTGGCTGAGCTCTGGGCTGCTCAGTGGACTTGGTCACATTCTGAGTAACCACTGCTGATCCTGCAGAGAGAGAGAGAGAGAGATGCAATCAGTGGAGGACAAGATGGAGGGAGAGAGAGAGACTTAAAAAAAGGTTCAGAGAAAACATCAGTGGGGTAACTACAGATAACCAAGGTACACATCTTGAAGGCATGTCAGCAGAGGTCCAAAGTAAATAAGGCAGTAGCTGGTGGCTGGGCCGACTTCTTTTGCCTGTGTAATCTTTGGGAGTCTGTCCCACACGTCTAGACTCTGTGGATGTTGGAACTATCCCTAGTTGCGATGCAGACTCCGGTTAAATAGTATTTGCAAAATTATTTGGTGGTTTTAACTTGAACAGTGTACAGAATGAAAAGGTTCAGCTGAAATGTAAAATCATTTCTTACTTTCAGTAGCTTACAGCTGCTCACACTTGCCAGTAATTACTGAAAATGGATCTATTTGTGTCCTCACCTTTGCCACTGTGCATGTTGTTGGACCATCCTGTCCGCCGTACAGCATCATACGAAGGGTCTAACAAAGACAGAAGAATCACCGAGTTAATTTAAAAATAGTTGCTTTTTTACCACAAGGGTATGAAATATGCAGATAGCTAATGCCCTTAAGTTCTGGATAGTTCAAAATGCTCCATAATTTCCAAAATTCCATTTACAACATTTGCTTATGTGTACATATGACTAAAGTAGGAGTCACATCTCACTGTGTGCTAGCCAATCGCAAGAATATGACAGTTACAGAAGGCCGGCAGGAAGACCAATGGCAAATGGCATTAATAAATCCATCAAAATATGCCTAAAGATATTCTTCACAGGATGTCTGGACATGGTAATGCGGTTTTCTTTGGCACCATTAGGTGGTTAAAATGTAGATGACACAATCTTTGACAGAGAGTACCGTTGGTTGAGCAGCTTGCAACACCCTGACCACAAACAAAGGGAGTGATGCAAATTAACGTACAACGGAGATACACACACTGGAAGACAATACATGAACATAATACCCACCCCCATCCCATCTCCCCTCACAAGCCGCTTTCATGAAACCTTGACAGAGAGCCAACCTGGCCCAGTTTGCATGAGTTCTACCTGCTGTGTGTCTGTGGTTCAAACCTGAGTGAGTGTGAAGCTGGACAGCTTCCAGTAACAATCAATCCCTCTGACACAAGCAGATAAAACAGAGGCTGTATCGTTCCCCTGGCAATGTCTCAAAAACGACCCGATATTCTCACTATGCACCTGGCCAGCACCCTTGATGGTTTGTATTATTAAAGGCTAAAACAGTTCAAACAGTTGCAAGCACATAGGGAAATATGATGTGCATTGTGGCCAGAGATTTTTTATTCTGTGTTGTGCCCAACATGCTATTCACAGCGTTATCATCATCTGCAAATCTTTTTGTCAGCAGCATTTTGCCCAGAGGGTAGCAGATAGAGACAGTGTAATGGTGATGACAGAGGCTATTGATGGGATCAGCAAGCTGTTAGAAGGTCAAGAGGCAATTCCATTTCCCATCAGTGCAGGCTGAACTTTTGAGAAGCAAGCTAATTGACAGTCTAAGTTGAAGGTAACAATTCCTTGTTTTAGGAATCAGGAACTATATTCAATTCTTATTTTAGGAAAGAAGGCAGAGTTGAGCCCCGGGTTACTTTATGGATGGATAATGTTTCATGAATAAAACTATTCACTATGACTATTGTGAATGGTAAACAAAACTGCAAAAGTGAATTAGTTTCCATCAATACACTAAACTAGATAAATAGATAAATAATACAATAATAGGATAATTCCACGTGCAGCACAGTTTCACCTGGCAATTAATAACTTAGACAGCTGCTATGTAGTTTGCTCAGTCTGATGCATACTTATGAGAATGGTGACAACTGATAATAGCTTTTTAATGGGCTGATAACCTTCAAAGCCAGGGACTTAAGAGTTCTCTGAACTACTTCTAGCTTCTTTCTGACTTGGGAGCTACTTTTTAATGCTCTGTGAATCAGGACACAAACTAAAGTCCTGAAGTGACATGCTCCTTATTTTTAGGAGTTTCTCCTGACTCAGCCAGTTGGGAGCTACTTTTAGCCCTAAGATGTTTGTGAAGACAGATCCCAGGTAACTTGGCAGTCAATGCGATGTGAAGGGGGGTTTGACTAAAAAAGAGAAACATGTTCTCATCTCAAACGTACTCATGTGGTTTTTAGATGGAAGGCATTATTAAATATTAGTCTGAACAGATTATTAATATGACATGTTTTGATACTTTGCAGGTAAATGAGCAGGTTGATTCCAAACTGTAAATGCACTCCTGTTTTTACAGATGGTTGATGCAAATTTGTGTGAAAGCTCATTTCCATCTGTTAATTTTATCTACTGCATTAGAATAATTCAGATTCTTCTTGAGATTCAACTTTGCAGATGATATTTGTGTTCATGTGTGTGTGAGTACAGCTTTTTACAAGACACCCACTGTTACTTCTTGTAACTGTGCCATTTTGCATTTTTATGATGTCTAAAAACACATTAAGGTAGTTGTCTTTTTTTTTTTTTTAGTTTTTTTTTTTTGCCTTTATTATATAGGACAGTCAAGAGGAAGACAGGAAAGTTGGGGAGAAGAAATTGCAGCAAAGGGCCATAAGCGGGAGTCGAACCTGTGACTGCTGGTTTGGGGATTGTAGCCTCTATACATGGGTCACCAGCTCAACTAGTTATAACGGCGGCCCAAAGGTGGTTGTCTTAACTTCAGCAGCACACTTGGACTTTGAATGCCATCTTTACCTATATGACCTGATGCAGACACACCAGAGCCAGTGACATCGAATTCATCATCAGCTTTCACTACATGCCTAGATGTTTCTAAACACCGTACAACACTGCCCTCCTGTGGATTAGAACATGTTGACATCCTAGTTTGCTTAAAACAAGCAACAAATAATAAAAAATATTGTAAATGTAGCACCTTGCTCCCCACTATAAGACAATTTAACTTGAGATTCTAATCACAAAAACAAAATCTGTCTGGTAAATTGGCACATAAATGTCATGACATTTTTTTTAGTCATTTCATAATACACCATTTAAATTCCAAAAATCCATCAAGCCATCATCAACCAAGCACACTCACATTCACACCTACGGACAATTTAGAATCACCAATTAACCTCAGCATGTTTTTGGACCTTGTGGGAGGAAGCCGGAGAACCCGGATAGAACCCACGCTGTACGGGGAGAACATGCAAACTCCACGCAGAAAGATCCCAGGTGTCCTCAACGGGACGCGAACCGGTGACCTTCTTGCTGCGAGGCAACAGTGCGACCAACTGCACCTCCAAAAATCCACGCACTTCAAATTCAATTATCTTGTGGTCTCGTGCTACTTTCAAAGGATGTTTTGTTGTCTGATTTTCTCTTTCCCAACTAGCAGAATATCCTCAAATGGGATCATTTCCTGCTGCTCAGGGACCTCTTGGTCTCCTCACTAATTTCCACCTTTTCAACTTTTAACCCTCCCTTCACACTTCAGCAAAGGAGTCGTTCCTATCTGCAGAGGACAAAGTTATCTGTGACTCAATACAGTGAATTAAGTGAATGACGAAAAAGTGGAGAACGGTAAAAGTGACAGCACTTGTGTGGAATAAAATGAAGGATAAAAGCTTGCAACGAAAATGGATTGAATTAGAATATGATCAAATGAGTGAAAGAAAGGAGAGCGTAACAGAAAGAAAGACAAAAAGAGGGAGAGAAGGGACAAACAACAAGCGGGCTGCCGTGGCTCAGTGGGACTGTCAGGTTCAATCTGGTGTGGGCCGGCAGGATAGCCAAGGAGCAGTGACTGGGGGAGAGTCCTGGGAGACTTGCGTTTCCTGCCTGGTTCGCCTGCAGACAACCTCTCTTTGTTTTACTGGCCCTTTTTTCCCCTCTACTCACCGCCAGCCTTCCCCCCTACCTCCACACCCCTCACCCCCATCCACTCTCAACCACCCCGAAAAAAACACAACAGGGCTACCTCAACCTACGTGCATGGAGGGTTTAGAGGAGATGATGGGGGAGAAGCGGAGACAAATGAAGGAGAGATGAGAAAGAAGGTGAAGGAATCACAGAAAGAGAGACTGAAAAGCAGACGGATAAAGATATGCAGACAGTGAGTAAGTGCATGAAAAGGCATGAAAGAAAAGAAGAGAAGTGAAGAAAGTAAAGAGAGAAAAATAATGGGGGAAAAAGCACTGAGTCAGACAAAACACAACGTTGGAATTCGAAAGGAAAACAATGGCAGCAAACCCGACTACTGTCTGATCTGGGCTAGGGGATCTTCAGTGATAATAGCATTTAACCTCCAAATCAATTTTGCTTTTATCCACATTCAAGCAAGATTGAAGACCTATGAAAGCCAAAAATCTCAACATGCATACAACAGTTCTACCTTTTTCAGAATAATTGGGCTCAGTGGAAGGTAGAGGGAAGTAGAAGTGAAAGTGCAAAAGAAGGAAGAGCAGCACAGATGTACAATGTACAAAAGCCCAAGTGGTTGGGGGTACGCAATGCAAGCCAACCACGCAAACACAAACCCGAATGTGCACACACAGAGCCGCCTCATCCCCAACCTCCCCCGCCCCCCCTCATCCTCCCGCCTTCATTTTTCCAGGCCTCGCTCTGACTGCGACTTGAGCCAGTTTCCACTCTGGTCTGGGGTGTGGTGCACGCTCCTGGGAGACTTCAACTGCAGGACCAGTTAGTCAAAACAAGGCCCGAGTGCTAGACAGAGAGGGAGAGAGAGAGGCAGAGAGACATAGAGGGCGAGGAAGAAAAGACAGAGGGAGACAGAGTGGGAGAGAGAGAAAAGAAAGAGCGACTGAGCAGAGAGGGTGAGACAGACAGAGAAAGAGAAGGAGAGACTCTAGCCATGGACTGTTTTTAACCCAGAGTCTGAGCCAAGGAGAGAGACCCAGACAGGGTAAACTTTTTTTTAATACCCATAATACAGGTGCTTTAAAAGCCATCTGTGTGAGGAAGGAGCCATAAGAGGAGGAGAATGATGGCAAAGTACAGGAGGTAGACACAGCGGGGAGACAGTAGATGCACCAAAACAGAAAAAAAAAATTACAACTACTAAAAAGCTATGTTATCTGACCTTTTGAAGTGTTTATTTTTGTTTTTTTGTTTTTTTTTTTCATAGAGACAATTTCATTTTCACAACTGAAAAATAAAAGGCAAGACAGCTTGTCAACATAATGGTACATTTCAAGCTGTTTTGAATATGACTTGGCAGGAAATAAATACATTCACAAAGGTGAATCATGATCTTTACTCATTCACCGAGAAACAGGGGAGAATATGAGTGTCTTTGCTGACAATTAGAGCATTCCAAAATTTTATAGTAGCAGCACGAATGACAAAAGGTGCAGGCAAGGAGCAAAAAAAGTAGCCTGGATGTATACACTATATATGATATACATGTACTTCCCACATACTGTCGAAGAAAATTGCCTAAAAGTTTTAAACTCATTAATAACATAATATACACTCAAAAGAAATGTAAATGCATACTGTAATACACGCTACATGAAGACATGCAGGAACCCAAACATACACACACACACACACGCGCGCGCCTTTCGACAGGCGAATAGTAGACACAGACTTTAGATACACTACACACAGAGCCACACACACACACACATCCGCACACACACCCTTTCATAGCGGCTGCATTCCGTGTTTTATATGCTCTCTTTTATTCATAACATTGCATTTTACACCACAGAGTCTGGAGCAGATTAAGGGTTGTCTCCTGCTGTATGCTCGTGCTTACTCTACCCCAAAGAGCCTGTATGGTATTTGACTGTTCTCAAAAGGCAATATGAACTTGAACATCTGGCAATGCTGATCTGAGCATGTGCTGATAAAGGCTTCTCCAGAAGCAAGACACCTTTTATTGTCGAGTCACAAAGTCCCAGCTCCAATTTTGAAGTTTTTCTTTTTCTCGTTTCACTTTTTCACTTGATTTTGTTCGAAAGTAACATTTTGTAATATTTAACATAGTTTAAATGGTAGTTTTAAGTTTAGTTTTTGGATTGGCATCAAATCTAATAACATGGTTATATTTCCTAAATGTCCAAAAGTTAGCATGTTAGAGATAGAAGCCTTCTCTTGGCTGTAAAGGCTAAAGAGAGGCTGGGATTTGGGGACACAACTAAAGGCAGAGTCTGTGTTACAGAAGCCTATAATAGAGATCACCTCTTGTGAAAGGGAAATGCTGTTGAAGGGAGTGACCCTCTATTCCTGCCAGTCCAAATACCTGGTGCTGAGAACCAGGAAGGCCGGGGTCGGGGGTGACTGAGCAGAATCTTATCTGGCCTGCCCATTGGTCTATTAGCATGGAGCTGGGCGAGAACAAGTACATGGCTTGGTAACTCTCACCATTGGAGCAGATAGAGAGAAGCCGAGGGCATTCTCTGACACTTATCAGAGCTAGTATTTCCTTTGCTGCTGCCTTGATAGGGCCCCTCATCCTGTGAGCAAGGCTATCACTGTTATTGCAGTCCTTTCTCCCGTCTCTGGTGGTGACACCGTATAGCCAATGTAAAGGATGTGTATCTTTCTTTTACAGATACACAGCCTTCGCCTATTCAAGTCGTGTCAGCACAAAATATTGTTTGCAGAGTGAAAAGGTATCGAGGAGATTTGAACAGTAATCTTGAGCTATCGTGGGCATTCTTTTAAGAAACTCAGCAAACTTTTTGCAAGGATTTCAAAAGCGAAATATTAACAACACTGCAACAGGTCTCATTTGATGGCTTCTTTTGTACCTTATGGAGATTTATTGGTAATAGGAGTTAGTTTCAGCTTAATGTAAGCGTGTCTATGTTTCACTCAATCATTTGGATCCTGCAACTTTTTCCAACGTGCTTGTTCACATGACAACAACTCACAGAAAAAGCTCTTCTTAATAGTTTTTTTATTAAGAATTTGCCACTAAACCTGCAACAGGCCCACAACAGCAATAACAACAACAAGCACAACAGCAAGATGAAGCTAATATTGATTGTTTCTAATTGTTCCAGGTAATGTAGCTTTTGAAAAATCTGTGTAAATTTAACATAAATTATATGAGGAATTAAAGACACTAACTTAAGCAGTAATTCAAAGCCAAATTACAATGATTTTTGTTTAAAACAGGTGAAACATCCTCAGATAATACACAGATTTTTGTTCTTGTTTTAAGAGAAGTTGAAAAAAGTGGCAGCTGAAATTGAACATGAAGAAAAACTTTTTACTGTGCCACATGTTGGACTGTTTGACTGGCACACAGTGACAGTCTAGTGGCACTAGTAACATAGTGACTAATAGAAATAGCTCAACTACAAGAGGTGGAATTTTGCAGTCCAAAATGACAAGCAGTGGCATTGCCAGTTTCTCCGGCACATATTTTACGGTTAGTCCCCCTTCAACTGTCTGGCATCCTCTATGCCATTAATTCGCCTGGACTCACACACATACACTCCTTTCCGCTCCTGTCTGGTCTGACGCGGCCAATCAGCCTCTTCTGCTGTGTTTACCGTCCACATTGTTGCTTCAGCACCTGTCTGTGATGCCTGTCTTTCCAGTAAACAGTCTCATTCACATATCGTCTTTCCCTTAATCACTGCATTTGCAGTCTGTTCATGCCCCCGCTGCTATGGAAAGAACTCATCAACACTCCGCTTTTGTCCTGCTGTTAATATGTCTCTGTTCTGTTACTGCATGCCCCTCTGAGCTACTGTGTGTTGTCACAGGTTCAGGTAAGCAGTTCTGAATAGCGCAGTCTGCTGTTGCAGCTTGGCTCATACTGCCTTAACAACACAAAAGGTGCACCTGCCCAGAGCTTTGTCACTGGCAATCAGTGACTGCATATGCTTTGGTTTTGTGAGTGGGCTGTATTCTCAAGTGAGTGCAGGCTTTGTGTGTATGCATCTCTAAAGCTGTCAGTATAGTAATCAGAGGTTTTTACAAGGACTATCCATATCTCTTTCATTCTGTTTTTGTCCTACATGTTTTCCTTTATCTTTAGAAGCAACATCATCTCCTTACTCTCTTGGAGTACAACATTAACATCAAGCCAAACACATCAGACAAAAAGATATTAAAATAAAAGACAGAGAATTTGAAAAAAAAAAAAAAAGTGTACCTACCCTCTTTGGCAGCCAGGCGTGGGGAAGGGTCCGTGTGAGATGGTGTATTGTAGGATAATGATGAACTACCTGCAAATGACAGCACAATCAGATTCTCTTGTCCTATAATGACAAAAGTCAAATGACTCTTAGTGTTTGGTTAGGGTATGCAATTTTGCAGAATATTTACAAATGTGAATCATAATGCACTTGCTGTGAAAGGTACCTGCAATTTCGAGCAACTCTTGTGAGGTCTGTGTGACAAACTTTAACAGTAGCCAGCAGGTGGCAGTAGAAGGTTCAGCTCAATTATACTGTCAAACAGCACCATATAGACATTTCCATATCTTGACTTGGACTCCTGTTTTGTCTTTAAAAAAATAATCTCAAGTGGAAAATAGTTTATGATAAATAAATCTACTCCCAAATACAGCAAATTCAGCACACAGGCAGTTCTTTAAATGTCAGGGAAAGCCCCTGCAGCTTGTCAGCACTTTAAGTGCAACTGCTACTCCTGAATAAGTCAAGACAGGGAGGTGAGAGTCCTCATATGGCTGCCTATTCATTTCACCTTATGGAGCAGAACTCTGCACTGCATTCCTCCACTTACACAGGCACCCTGGGCGGCACCAAAATGCTCTCTTAATTTTAGCTGCCCCCAGGCATAAATCAGCGAGTGGAAAAACAGACCCAAAAATGCACAGAGAAAACACAAGAGCAGTTACTACAAGGAGAGTGTGGAGAAGATTTAGCACTGAGATGACTACAGGGAGTTACTGCGTAGGGAGGATACCTTTTCTGAATGGAGCAGTCTGAAAGACAACCTAAAGTACAAGTGGAAAGAAAAAAAAATCCAGCAAGTTTGTGATGTTTTCTTGAGGTTTGATGCAGGATCATTACCTAACGTGCTGCGCTTCTGGTAGTGGAGTTGGGGCCCATGGTGGCAGACTAGGGGTCTGTTTTTTTAGGGGGTAGCTCGGGGGGGTTGCCGCACAAATGTATTCTAACCTCCCAACACCCCACCCCTCCCAGTCCAACTACCTACTCTGTGGCACCCCCAAGGCTCTGGGTCTAGTTTAGAAAGCTGGGGGCCTCAGAACAGGGGAGCCATTGTATGAGAAAGGGTCACAGCAAAGCAATCAAATGCAGCTCCCCGTACAAAAATAATTCCACACGCAGAGTGTAAGCGCAGAGGGGCAAACGAGCCACCAAAGCACCATCTCTGGAATGAGGGTGAAAGAGTAAGAGAAAGATGAACAGACATGGAGCGAAGGGAGGAGGATGAGGAGGAGGAAGGAGCTGTTAACCCTTTTCCTACTGTGTGCCACATATGTGGGCTGACCCAGACAGGCAAACAGGCAGCATTGCTGAGAAAACCTCAAACCATCCCGCAGAGAAATTCAGGGCTGCTGTTCGGGAGAAAGTGAGAGTGAGTGAGAGCGTAGGGGTGAGTAAGTGAGAAAGAGTGAGAGAGAGAGAGACAGACAGACAGAGAGGAGAGAGACACCACAGCTGACAGTTTGGTGGAGGGAGTCTCGGCTGTGCTGCCTATTTATTTGGACGGCCTCTTCCTCTCTCAGAAAACAAACACGTCCCAGTAATCTGACAGCACAGCGTGCCGACTAGCCAGTGTTTAGCCTTTAAGACCCTCACTCTCTCCTTCTCCGTTCACATCTGCTCGGAGTCTGTTAGATTACATAACTTCGACAAACAATTTTCTTTTCTCTCCTTCCTATGATGACTCCGTCCTCCGGTTTGACATGTCTATAACATTGATAGATATTTTTGGGGGCTTGTGCAGCATTGTCATGGACCTCCAGCGGGCCCCTTGCTATTTATTCTGTGAAGCTATACGATACCAATGCCTCAACCATGTGGTCTGAGCTTTGTCAACAAACTTAGGGTCCCAGTCACCCAGTTTTGGGCATCTTGCCACTTAAAGGGGGGCAAATGTACTCCAGGCATCCTTTTAGCTCACTACAACAAAGCTGCAATGAGGAGTCTCACTGCCTGTTTTTATACGAGGGCAAGTTAGAAATTTTTGAAAGTCCTCCACAATTTAACATTTGTCTTTGGACTCAAAAATGAGAAAAGAAAAGAAAAAACTGATATGGATCCTCTATTAAACCTCTGGTAAGACAGTGAAAAATTCTACCTGCCAAACAAAGGCTAGTAAGTTGAATACAGTCACTGAAATTCTTCTTTTCTTACAACTGCAATATTACCTATTTTATCACCTGCAGTGCATTACTGAGTTAAGATAAAGATCCTGGTTCAGTTGAAAAAAAGGGGGAAAAAATTCAATTGCTGGACTGTGACTGGGCAGAAACCTGCACATGAAATTTTAATGTACTTCACACATCCCACACCACGACCTCCACTCCAGTTTTTGCTTTTCCCCATAAAGTACACACTACTGCCTTCCAAATTTGGTGTTGCAAAATTGTCCAATATGAAAGTAATTCCAAAGTACACTGGGCTGGGACCTTGGTATTCAGGGGCTGCCTCCACAGTGCACAGAAACTGTTTGCTTAAGGCCTAAACTGACAAAGGTAGAGTGATGTTGTTATAGCTCAACAAAAGCTTTCATATAGAGGCAGTGGTGGACGAATGGATTGACAGTGGTGTGTGAACTTGACACAAAGATTACATCCCATCTCCGACTAACAGTCAGCATTGCTTTCGAAGAGGTTCCAGAGACCACAGCTGAGACCTTTCTTAACCTTGACTGTAAAGACTGGAGGTGTTGTCTACGATGTACCGTCATATGTCAGAAAGGTCGAAAAGTGTTTATTGCATAATGGTGCACACGTTAGCTGTAAAAAAGTGCTGGGAGTAGTTCTAATGAATCATAGAATCCTGCTTCCTTTCTTACCTTCACACATCTGGCCAATCACTGCATGAAGTGAGGTGTGAATTTCTAATTGTCCGTTTTCGGAAAGTTACAGATTTGGATGCAGCACCCCCATATCCACTTGGAAACATGTTGGCAGAGTTGGTCTTGGAGACGCTCATCAACCCAACAAAGACTTCTGTTGGAATATTCGGGCACCTGAACAATACCCTAACCATAGTTCATTTCCCATGACCACAAAATTCCCGTAACTTTAACCATGTAGTTGCCATGCACAGGTATTGCAGAAAGAAATGCTGGCGTTAAAAAGTGACCCCAGTTATGCATATTTATGAAAAATCAGCTTTCCTAACTGAGAATTGGATTGTAAGCACAATTATTCTGTATTTCTAAGCATCCAGTTTCAATTACAGCTGAGCTCATCTCAGTGTTTACATGAATAGCAACTGCTTATTATCCATGTCCACTTATGCTAATGTGATATGTACATAAATTCCTGCAGAGCTAAGTGTCTGACTCCCAGCAGTCAAGTGAGCAGCCGCAGACTGCTCCGTAATGGTGGCTAACAGCAGACAGCTAACAGTAAAGGGCTCAGTGCCAGGCTGTTGAGCCCCTCTGCACCAGTGATAATCTGCCAATAGAAAGAACTAATGCAAGGGGAGCTCAATAAAAATGTTGTGAGGGGGAGAAATAGGAGGGGGGGGGGAGTGAAAGAGTAAGTGAGGGATAGAAAGAGAGAGAGAGAGAGCTCTCCAGACCTCCTTTTTCCCTACTCAGCCTATGAGCCCAGATGTTTATGGTCTGTATAAACTATTGAGGTACTCGAGAATGTCCCCCTTACTCTGGAACGAGCAGCAGCAGTGCAGAAGCCCAGACTTATCTCCCTCTCTCTCTCTCTCTCTCTCTCTCTCTCTCTCTCTCTCCTTTTCACTGTCTTGACTCCCTCACTGTAAATCCATCCAGACACACAAGCAATGGCGACAGCTGGGAAACAGAACTATTGCTATCCTCCAACGGCACTCAATCATGACATCTCGGACCAGTTCCACACACTTCTAAAAAAATACTTCAACCCTCAACGTTTTTTTTTTTTTTTTTCAATTTCACACTCTCTTTCTCTTAGTGCTTCTCTTGCTCACACTCTCCTTCTCTTGTCCTCAGATAACTACGGCAAAATCTATCTGCCACGGATATATATTCCCTCATTCAATTTCTACTATTATGCTTCTTCAGATCTATGGCAGATTTGCTGTCAGGTTCTCTAGTTACATTCCCTCCATTTCATTTCTGACTTCTCTCTCTCTCTCTCTGTCTCTTTCTCTCTCTCCTTGCATCTCTTTGTGTCAAAAGATACAGTCTCTCGTTGTCTGTGGTTTGTTGCTCTGCTCTGTTTCCAGCACATGTGGTATCAAACCGACCTACATGGGTGCGATAAAGCAAACAGTCCGCGGTCCCTCCCTGACAGACTAATTTGAACAAATTCTCAAATTGCACCCCAAATTGAAAGCACATTGGGGTGTGGGCGGCCATCACTTATAAAAATCTGGATAAGTGACCAACAATGAGGCCAAAATAATGCATGGGCAACTACCCTTGTCACTGCAAGCAGCTGGGCAGCCAGACAGATGTTCAGGTTATGCCCATGGTTGTACTAGTGTGGGTGTCTGAATGATATTTCTTTGTGTGACGTGGCAGGAATGTTTTGTTATGGTATGGCTGTAGGGTGGGGAAGTGTGTCCCTGCCCTGTGCCAAGTGTACATACAAGGCTTAATGACTCTGAGGAATGTTAATCAGAGGTTCAATAAACAAAACCAAATGCACACATGGTGTGCACAGATGTGTATGAAATGATTGCAGTGCCCTCTTGTATCATTCATCTTTAGGGGAGGATGGGGGGTAATCTAGGAAAGAGTCATGAGGTTGGAGGAAGACATCACATGACCTGTAATCAGTAATACTTCCAGGGCTTGGCTCAGCCTTTCCCCCTTTCGCTCTGTTTTTGCATTCTGGAAGCTCGCCCCAGCTCTCATGAGCGAAGCCAGAGGTCTATTTTCTGGACGGGGTTACTCCCCGTCTATGATTGTGTTTGTTTGTGCTGTGGGGGTAGAAGAGAGAATGGCTTTAGAATCCAAATTATCAACCCTGCAGGCTCTGCATAAAGTCTCAACCCTTCTCTTCCTGCTCCTTTCTTCTCGTCCTGCTTTTCCGTCTTCCTTAGACGTTCATTTACTAGCATGGTTCTTCTTGCCCTGAGGCTCCCAGTGTCAATAACACACGCTGCTTGCATCTCAGAGAGCTGCCCCAAAAACAGGTCACTCAGCTCAGGCAAAGGAGCATTCTTTTTTTTTTTTTTTGATTGTTGGGAATGGATCCAAAGCAATTTCAGCTGGCAAGTGGAGAGGATTCTCAAGACATCTCTTCTGTCTCCAAAACACACAAGGTCTAAATCAAAAAAAGGGCAGCACTGGGCAGAGTCGCGATGCAGCACGCCTAAGCCGTGGCTAAGTCCCGCAGCCAGTGGCCATAATGAAAACTGCTCGGCGGAGTGTGCCCAGTGGCGGTCAGACAGATCCACCCGCTGCAGTGCTGCACAATGAGGCTGTTATACTCATGACAAGCATCTCTCTCTGCCCAGACGCAGTGCACAGAGAAAACTGTTGACACCCACAAAATATAGTTCCCATTACATCACATCAAGGCCCATCGCAATTTTTTGAGAGTAATGTTAAATTTAGTTGAGCCATCAGTCACTCCACCCAATGTGCTGTCATGATATTCTGTAGCAGCAGCAAAAGCAACTCTCACTACTCTCAAGTAGAGAATACCATCACCGCACCAGATGTTACATCTTAGATATTAAAATGTCATTTGCATACCACCTCAGAAAATTGGCTTTGTTTCCCCACGGAAACATATTGAAGCTTGATTATGCCGAGGTATTCTTCAAAGGTAAGAGGCTCAAATTTAGTTGCCTCCATTGCGAATTGCAGATCAACTTTCTTTGCTGTGCCGAACATACAGGCCGAGTGTGATTCCTGAGGCAATGCACCTGGGCTTCATATTTCTGTGGACCATGTGGAATAAAGCACTGCAAAGTGTAGTGGGGGATGTAGTTGATGGTTATCTTGAGAAGGGAAAGAAACCCTCTTGGTTTCCATTGCTCTGCTTAAGACGGGGTACCCATTATGGAGAAATGAGTTTCCAGTAAAAGCAATTTTATTGTTTATTGTCTGTAATATGAATATAGTGTGGTGACAAAAAAAAAGTGTCATGTTGTTTTCCCAGGTCTGGCAAATATGATCTTTTTCTTTCTTGTGTCTCATCCAGAAGTTGAGAAAAATATATGAAAAGTGGCTTGTGCCGACTGAATACTGGTTTTGATTTTTAATCTTTGGCAAAGAGAGATGCTGGTGCAGACTCAACTTAGGCAAAAAACAGCAAGATATACAGCATGAAGAACGCAGTGCAGCAACACTACAGTCTTTTCACTGTGCTTTAGAAAAATCCTCAAATATTGAATATCTTCTGACAATTTTTCTTAAATTTTGTGTTCTGTTTTATATCAGTCATCCAGTAATTTTAGTTGTAGACCAATATTTGTTACAGGGACCGTTCAGCTGATTGCCACCCATTGTTAAACTTCATTTGCCCCTTCCTTCAGTCAAAGTGTACTTACTTTCCCTGAGGTAATTGAGATGAGAGAGAAGCACGTCTGCGTTGTACAGGGTGGTGAGCCGGAGGAAGTCGTCCTTGCTCATCTTGCAGAGCTCTTTGCCGTCTGTGTTTTGAAACATCGCCGTGTCGATCTCTAACAGGCCGTACTCCTTGATGGCCCACTCTAGCCACTGGCGCACATGGTCCTGGGACCACAGCGACGGGTCTGCAGGAATACAGATGAAGGGAGAGAAAGTTTATGGACTGAAAAATGCATAGTTGTGGATGGAACTCTGGAAGGACAGCTGGGAAAATCTTTTATCTTGCAAAGGTACGAGAATGAAGACAGATGAACAAATTGGAAAATGCTAGTAGAAGGAGTAAATACTGTTTTTACCCAGATGAATCTCATATTAATGTTCAGATAAGTCATCTATTGTACAGTAGTATTCATTTTCAAATCCCTTCCTGCTATTGTTCAGACTTTGTGGTGTTGTCCCATATGGCAATAATGTGAGCTAAAACAAAAACACTATTTTCACATAGAGCTTGACCCAAGTCCGATACGCTGCACAGCCAATTTTAAAACCCAACCTTACCACTTGTGGTTAAGGAGTGGCATCCATGTGGAGCTCCTATTAGGTTAATAAATGAGTGGCCTTTTGCATCAGTTTAGCACTAACACTTGAATAGCTTTCAAAATGGAAAAGTTACCACAGCTTCATTCAATTTCAATTAAATGAATTACATGTGCTCATTTTTTGGGAAAATACAGTCATTCTCTCTGGCTTTCTGGCATAGCCTTTTCTAAAGACTTTGACCCCGAGACTGCACTTGTTACTCCCCGAACAGTGTTATTTCACATACTGAAAGATTGAATGCGTGAAACCAATGAAGAAATAAATAGGTCTGGCAGACATACAATCATCTGTACCTGCATGCTTTCCGTCCTGTCCCTGTGGGTGACGTAAAACACTGGAACAATGCTTTACCCCATGAAGCAGCTAAATAAAAAATTGGACTCATAAAACATTTACGGCATTGGTGAAACTGCACCAAAACAGGGGAGTGACTCTGCCTTTAATCACAGTATAATAAAGCAGTGAATATGCTGTATTGATAAAGCACTTTATAGGTACACTTACAATAAATATGATTCATATAATGTCAGATTTGTTTTTGTTTTTAAATTACACACAGCTTTACTGTGATTATTCAGACTCGGTTCTTACCTGCAGGTACAATGACTCTCCGCTCATTGGTGGTCATGTTGGGGGGAGGAGCGTTCTTCTCATCCATGTAGTTTCCATAGGTCATCTGAGATGTGTCATTACCCCCCACCAGCTTATTACATTTACCCACACTGCAGTCCACTGGAGACTCCCTGCTACACAAACACACACACAGACACACAGACACACACACACACACACACAAACGCAGAGATTGTAAGTTGTAAAAATATTATCAGCAGACAAATTGGGTGTTGTTGGTTTTCCTTTTTAGCCATTGACTTTGGCATGAGATATTTAGGCGATACTCCCGCTTGGGCCAAACATATCAAAGATTAAAAGCAAAGCAATGCTTAGTGCAGTAAAAAAATGATCTGTTGAATGACAAATGACAACAACAAGAGCTCTTTAATATGCCCAGTAAAGCCTGACTTTACAAACTCATCACATAGAGAATTTAAGAGACTCAGGAAGTAGTTGTCATGTATACCTGGATCCATTCATGTGCTCATATTCTCTCTTGACATTGACCCGCACCGGCTGGTTGATCCATTCCTGCTGTGGGGGTAAGGGATTGATTTTGTGGGTCTGGCCGTAGTCCTGTGTGCCAGATGCAGTCATGTCTGTTTTGGGGAGAGGGGCAGCAGCAGCGTATGGAGGCTCAAATAGGGACTGGTCTTCACTCACCACTGATAGCGCCTCCTAGAGGTAGAAGGGACAAATTATTAGTATGTCTTTCTTGAGTCACTTTACAAACGTGAGCTTTTCTTTTTTTTTTTTTTTTAAATGTCATGTATGCCATGTTAGCAGTCTATGTTTTAAATAGATAACCAAACATTTCTGGAAATACACTTATTTATTTTTTTTGCGGATAGATTATAAGATCAGTAAAACTCTCATGTAAATACAGTAAATGTAAACCTATAGCAAAAACTTCACTTAGAATAAATATTGGCTATTCTGTCTTTGTCTGAACAAAACAAACAAACAAAAAAACAAAATATGCACACGAGCGCCTTTAAAGCTCACTAATTAGCAGCTGCAAGGTGTTGCAGACAGATTTTTTAGGTGTCTTTTTTGTTTTTGTAATACTAACTTGTGCTAACCATCTTCAGGCTGTAGTTTCATGTTTAACTAAATGATATCGATCTTATCATCTAACTCTCACAAGCGTGAGCAAATACAACTTATTTGACACTACCCAAGAAACTTGTGATGTCAGATTTTCAATCTCTTGTGTATTTTTGTTTACAGCAATTATGTGCAGTTATGGGTCATATCGCAGTCTGGCATCCTCAGTAGTTTGTGTATACAGCCCACGTAGCAACTGCAGCTTCCTGTTGATGTTAGGATGACTTCAATCGTGCCAACAAGTAAGACTGGAGTAAGACTGACGTGTAAGATAGGGTGCTACAGGCATCCCAAATTTCAAACATTATGATTCAATACTGACTCAATGGTTTGCGAGTAAACCAACAGAAAATTATCAGCTTCTATCTGACAACTAACAGTATTGTAGTGTAAATTCTCCCGATTCCTGGGATGTAGTCATTTGCTCTTATGATCAGTATCTTCATATTTTCACTTGACCCCAAAATCCCCCGACAGGCCCTAGTGTGTCTGTCTTGTCTGACTGTCAGGCTTCCCTCCACAGCTGAAGACTCAACAGAAGCAGGGGAGGTCACGGCTATGCTGACCCCTCTGCTGTGCCTCAGCTGGAGCAATGTAAGTTTATTAAAGAAAACAAATGCAGAAACTCGTGGCTGGCCAAGATATTGCGTGGTTTTAACATGCTCCTCATGTAATGTCTCAGAAGTATAGCAAGGATTACATAGTTGACGTGTCACATTTTAACACACAGATGTCACAGCTCAGTATTTAAAAGTGAACTGAGTCAGACAATATCACCACCTTACATCTATGCCAGTCATAAACATACAGTTGGCACACAATGTGTATATACTGCTTAACAATGACTTGATGAGTCAGCCTTTGTCTTAATTACTGCATCAGTCATCCTTAAATACAATGGATTCAAAAAAAAGGAGAAAAAAAAAAGAGTCAAAATATTAAATGAAACCATTACCATCATATGGCTCTGAGGATTAAGCTTGGGTCTGATGCACATCTGGATCTGATGCGATCTGATGGCACAGCTTAAACCGAGACATGTCTAATCCCTGTGGACTGAATTATTTCATTCCAACATGCCACATATCTGCTTCAGGGGGAAAATGCTACTTGATATTCATTGATCAATATTTCCAACATGCAGCCGTTGCATTCTTTAAAATGTTGCTTTTATGAAACTGAAATCCTCATGATCTCACATATTCTCAGTGTGATTCCATTCTGAGACATGACATGCAAGTGGAAAGTTTTCACTTATCCCTATTTGAATGATAAGGTTTTTGCTGCTGCAGCCATTTGTACTGGTTCGACTGAATATTTATCCTAACATCTATAAGACACATATACACATGGACAAAATGCATCAATGATGGCAAGGACACTGTGTCATTAGCTCCATTTTGACATCAAGTTGTATAGAACAGTATGCCAAAGTTTGCTTTTATTTTTTTTAAACTTCAGTCATTACAAACTGTATGTATTTTATGTCAGTTGTAGCTGTTTTCTACTTTGTAAACATAAACGCAATCCTTATTATGCTTTAGAGTAATTTATGTAAAAGAAAATGTTGTGTGCTTGCAGTAAATCTTAAACAAGAAACATCAGTGGGGGGTTTTCTAATTAATACAGAAAAAAGGATTATTATAAACCACTTTACATAAAACTGATGCATTAAAAAAGATGACAGTCTTTTCTCTGCAACATATTGTCTACATTTGTAACAACTACTTAAGTGGTAAGACTTTTAAAAAATTTGTATCTGCACAGTTGTGTATCTCTGTAATGGTGCAGACCTCCTGGCATGTAACAATAAAATATGGATACAAAGATTTACAGCAGGTAGATGTGACAAATAAATTTACCTCATCTTTTGTAGACACTCTGACGTAACAGATAGGTGTATATGTTTTTTTGTTCTGTTTTGTTTTAACAACACAGTGAACTGGATTTTCAAGACAAACTAATTCAGGGACTTTTGTACATCATGAGAGAATGTTGGTTCTGTGCGACATGACGAATCCAAAACAAACTAGAGACTTCAGAAAGTACTACTCTTCAGGTTAATAGGTGGATTAAAAAAGCGGAACCTCTCCAGAGCATTTGACCATCTGCCTGAATGAGATTTTCCATTGATTTCATCAGTGGATCCATCATAGTCTGAACACTTGCAGCAAGACTTACTATCTGAGCAGAGCACAGCAGCTAGTCTGTGGATGATAAAGTGTAAAAGAGTGAAGGAATGTCTCATTACAGCCTGATAAGGGCTTTGTGAACTATTTTGACTGTTGCACGTTATAGTTACAGTGACATATCTGCCAGCGCAATTGGTGCTATGATTGGCAAGTGGTATGTGCCTATCAAGATTGTAGTGGGGTTATTTGAGAGAAAAAAAAAGAAAGAAAATAAAAATAGGAGCACACTAGTCTTAGAAGAAAAGCTGAGAGGGTGACAGAGGAGTGCCAATTCGCTCTCTTTACTTTCCATTATCTGTAAGGAACACACACATACTACCAGGCAGAGTTACAGGCGGTTACACAGTTTTCTGTCTGCCTTAGAATTTAAAAAGACAACTTTTTTTTAGCAGACCTTATCTAAATAGACTTGCAAAAAACTAAAGAATTCTTCTGAAAAATAATACAAATGTAACAAAAAAAAAAAGAAATACTCTGACATTGCTTTTTTTTTTGCATTATATTTTTCTGCAGGGCCTCAGACAAAAGGGAAATAACAGCAAATAAATCTTGCTCAGTGGTGAAGCTGCAAGCCCCATTATAAGTATTGTGTGAGTGTGACACCTGCTGGGAGCCACCTCTGTTCTGTTTACATCAGCCAAGTCTTTCTCTCCAAATGCGTCACGACGCGTCTGGAGCAGACTGGATATGTGCAGTAGTTCCACATCCAGACTACACGTGTATCTGTTTGGCGTTCACACACAGCCATCTAGCAGGAGCCACCCAGGGGGGGGGCATTCCTGTCTTTTGTTTAAGGAGGAAGAGGAAACCTGTCAGGAAAAGATTGTGTAGAGCAGGAAGCTCTCATGGCTAGATAGTCCTTCCTTTCTTTTAGCGAGCATGAATGCAGCTAGCAACCAGTCATTTATACCCAAGGATTCAATTATGATTGCATTAATTGTCACAACTTCTTGCTTTGTTGGAAAAATCCAGGCGGAGACATTCATGTCCTCCTGCAGCATGGTATTCACTCCCAGTGCACAACAAAACAATCTCAGCACTATGGGCGATAAACGGCAGGGTATAGACTATATGTAGCCTAACATTTTTGTCTGGCCAACGTTTACGCTCTTCCAAAACTCACACCACACCCAGCAGCCACAAACCAGCAACTTTAAATTTGTAAAAAGAAAACAAGTGGCATCACTTTTTAGCAACAATAAGAGTAAATACAGACGCTGCATTCTTCCGAGCTTACACTTGTTAACCGGAGGACACAGACTAAACGCATCGCAGGGAGAACTAATAAGGACTTGCCATTCAACATCTGGTGGCTGCAGCCATAATGCATCTGGAATTTGACTGTCGGGGGCCAGTAGCCAAAGTTAATGTAGACCAGCGCTCTACCACCACCAGCATACCATTTCAAAATAGTTGTGTAACTAAATAAGGGAGCAAGTCAAGGTATCATTGTGAAGCTTTGTGGTTTAAAGTGTTGCAAACTGTGCAGTTACCGCATGAAGTTACCAAATGACAGCTTTCCTTAAGCTTTGACAAAACTCTTTGTACGGCAGCGGAGCAACAGCAGTTACAACAATCAGCAGAAACACAGACAGAACGGTGATTTCCTTTTAAATGCCAAACCATCACACTTTTTTGACCCACGACAGGATCCTCGGACTGAGCCGGGCGATGTGCCACACCGCTGTTGCGCAGCTCGACACATCGTATCCAGCGGTACATCCAGTCATGGCTATTGCTCAATCCCCTGCTGCCCAGACTAAACCAAATCGTTGAAGTCACGGAGTACTTATACCTAAAGACGAGTACAGTCTACAGTGTTTTGTCTGAAACCGCTATTCACTCCTTTGTGCCTCTCCAGACGTGCGTAATTGTGCGCTTGGTCCCCAAAATCCAAAGCGTGATTCAGATTTTAGCCTTGAATCCACACCATAGCGTATCCTCACAACCGGGCAGCTTATTGAAAAAAGGAAGAGCGATACTTTCAAAGAAAGAAGAAAATAAGGAAATCTGGTTACCGCTTTCAAACCGAGAGAAAAAAGCCGCTCATCGTCGCCAGATTGGAGGTCCCAGCTCACAGACCGACACAGAGGGGCATTTCAACCCATTGCTTAAAAAAAGGAGGCGCAACTCCGAAAAAGCAGTCTCCCACAAACTCATACACCCCGTTCTCCACCCTTACCTTAATAGTTCCGTCCATTTTGCGCAATTTTCAGCGGACCCCAACAATATCCCAAACATGACACGCTCCTGAATTAATTCCAGTCCCCGGTATGTGGCGGAGAGAAAGAGACACTTTTACCGGATTGAGTTTTTTCTTTCCTCTAAATTGGGAAGTGAAGTCACCACTGTTGAGAAGGTTGAGAAGGAAGCTGTGTGTCACCGAAAGCCCTGCCTTCAAAAAAGCAGGATACTGTCCCAGAGAGATAAGCAGGGAAAACAATTGAGTGTTCGCTCCGCTGTTATGTTTTTCTGCTCGGAAATATTTACAGGATGGCTGCCTGCGTTGTGCACAGCCATTACTGTGTAGCCTGCTGTAGTATAGTGTTGTGTGGTTTTGTTGTTGCTGTTGTTTTGCTTTCGCAGTACTGTCACAGATGGCGTGGAAGGGTTTACTATTTATCCGACATATGAATTATTTCTGAACACATTTAACTGAGGTTTTCTGGAATGAGCTTTACTGTCCGCTGGACTCTCCAAGTTATGTGATCGCATGTTTTAGAGCGCTTTTTTTAGGTTCACGCCTACACTTCAAGTCTTGCATCTGGCCATGCCTCCATCCCTCATTAAATCAGACTATTCACGGTTTTATTCTATATTTCATAGTGAAAGTGATACATTAAATGAACTTTATCTTTTGAACGCGGACAGATGTTTCTGTCAAGCTCACTGCTGATGGAACTCTAAATCAAAACAGCAGAGAAATGTGAACACCTATGGCAGGAGTTGCTGCAACTTCGTATTTTTTTTTGTTACAACTCTCTATGAAGCCTCTGTGAAGTTTTCCTGAGACACCATTAACAAAATCCAAGCATTCAGCTCCTAACCGCACCATAATCTGTGGGTCTGCGCTACACGTGTGCGTCTGCAGCTCAGCACAGAACTGAATGGATGAAATGCAGTCTGCACCAACAAAAGCGCACAAGACATGGGACGCACATATTTTAGTCTTATACTATTGCATCTGATATTGCAATAGCGAGCTGTTTCTCTCTGCACTCCCTACTCACTTGAGCCTAGAAAAAGAAATCCTCTAATCCCCACCCCCACAAAGGTATTTTTCTCTTCGTCTACCCTATGAAATTGCCCTCATCAATTCAAGCACAATTTTAGTACAGATGCGAGACATGGAGCCAAGTCTGAACGTGACCAGAACAAAAACACTGCAAGAACAGTCCATTATCATAGATCCATTGATATTCTGCATTTATAAAGACAAATAAAGCGCATACACGATCTGAATAAGTAAATTTGGATACATCCATTTCAACCCAGATTGTTGTGTTTTTACTGATTCAGAGATTTTGACAAGCTTGAGTAGGACACTTTGGGGAAAAAATGATAACTCATATTTTAAAGAACAATAGAACGATTTTTTTCTCAGGACAAACCTGGCTGCATCTCAGTACACTTCCAGGTGTTATATTGTTTCACAGCATCATACGATGATGATAGTGATCAGGAATACTTTTTGCAGTGTTGGGCTTCTGCCTTGGGGAGCGTCCTCAGAGTGGCTAAACAGAGACTGTGCCGCCGCAACGACTGACAGTAGGGTCGGCCTGTCTGCTCTCGACTTGGGGGTCTGCTGTAGCTCTGGGCCCCCACCCTTGGGACCACCACATCTGGATCCTGCTAAGGGTCAAGGCTTCTCCTGCCTGAGGCCAGTTCAGACTTGTGTAATTAAGGGAGACACCTTGTTTAACTCTTCAGTGACTGGCTTGGTTTTCGTTTCTTTTTCTTTTTTTTTCTTTGTTTGTTTTGTTTTTCTATGCATTCCAGCATCTGGAGATATAATGTTGTATTTTTTGTAGAGAGAATGGTGATGAAGGGGCAAAATTAAAGAAGTAATTTTGATGTGGCCTTCAGTTGATAATTTACTGTGGATGACGTTATTGATTTATTGGTGCTGAATTATAATCAGTAACAGAAACACATATTTTAGAACATCTCATCCTGCCAATACCATGAGATGTGTCTCCTTGGATTTATGTCACCAGTTTCCATTAATAAAAAGACACATTTACATTGCATTCCACTCCAGAGGCCAACATCAGGCTGTGTGTATAATTCAAATAGGGCTAAGTGTTATAAACTGCAAATTTACAGGATGATTCTCAAATGACACAAACCCTCATGTTTTACAAAACTCACATTTTTGAATCCAAAAATATTTCACCAAAACCATGCCTCACACAGCATTCCTCCCCTTCTGCCTTAAAATACCTGCTATCCCAGTTCCAAAGCTTATCAGAGAGGTTTGGTGGGAGGGAGGGGGTGTAGGATCTACTGAGATCATAATGAATACAGTGGTAACAAACATTTTGGAAGGCCAATAAACAGATGCAAGTTGGTTTACACAGTGAACCACAGAACATCTGGCTTGACGCTGGAACTAGACAGCCAGACATTTCTTCTTACACCACGAGCCAGTAGCTCCTCTGTCTCTCCGCTGGGGCAACAAGCCAGAGGTGGGCGGACACTATATGGTTTGGAGTTTATGTTCAGCTGCCTTTCAATTGTTAGGCCCATCCTTTCTTCTTTGGCTTATATGAAGTTCTGCTAAGATGTAATGGAGAATTGGATTTAGAGGTTTACATGAGTTTAAGTGAGCAGCCTACTGAGGTTTGTATTTGTCACAAGTGAAAGTAATCTGTCATGAAGGGGGGTATAAAGTGATATATTTTTTAAAATGTCCTCATTGGTTAACCAAGATATTAGCAGCTGCTTAATAAATAAATAAATAAATAAATAAATAAATAAATAAATCTGCAACACAGAAACATGCAATTTTTCAAACCAATTCCCAAATTCAAATTTTTTCTGGTTTTATTTGTTGCATAAAATCAATTTTCAGTTTGTAAGTTTATAAAGTTTTGCATTTTTTGATGATCATCTGGTCACTCTTAGCCTTACGCCATGCATATGGAAGTCTCATTTGGCCATTCCTGAAATGGGAAATTGCATATCTTGGAGTTGTGAGAAACTTTTGTTATTTCAACAAAGAAGATGCCAGTCCATGTGAGCCTGCTAAGGTTTGCTGTTTATTAGACTGCAGACTTGTATTCAGATCATTCCTTCTCTCGGGCTAAGAGACAGCCCGAGTCAAAATACTGAGGGCAAAAAGTGGAGTCTGCAGCACATATAAGCACGAACTGTCTGGCCCCTCGCTCTAGGCCATAATTAATTTGAGATTTATTTTTATTGGAGAGTTCCAGTCTCGCCTGGCCTTAACCAAACAAAACCAAATGCTGGGCCGTGGATTCGCTTGAATGAGGAATATTTCTTTTAAATTTTCTATCGAGGCGTGCCACATTCTGACCAACATCTCCCTGAAAGTGAGCGAGCCAGTGAGTGCAGGACTTGCACGAACAGAATACACGCTAACCCTGAATCCTGGCAGAATAGAAAAAAGAAAGAAAGACAGACAGACAGACAGACAGACCGAAAGAAGCACATTAGGCCTTCCTGGAATCCGAACAAGCAGGGATAATCTAGGTTGCAGTTCCACAACAAATCAAGGCATGAGATGCAAGCGCTGTAAAATTTGAAAGATAACTCCAGAAATCTTCATCTCTAATTTTTTTTTTTTGGCCTCCTGCCTTTTTTAAAGGGGTAAAAAGACTCATTTTAAACTCTTATTTTCTCCTTAAACATTCCCTGCTATTCAACTCTCTCACAACAAATCAGGAATTGTTCTGCGCCCTGAAACGCAGAGTCACTCAGCAGTGGCACAAAAACACTGCGCCTGGATGAAAGGAGCCCTTATTCAAAGGGGGAATAAGTCTTCAAAACATTAACAAGTCGCCCTTGGAAAAATACCTTGATTATGAAGATATTACCATAGCGCGCCTCTGCACAATGGTTCGTTTTAATGAGGCACAATCCAAGCAGTCAGCCTCGGCGGATTATTATGATGGATGTGAGCAAACGTCATGCAGAAACCCAAATTCACTGACACTTGTTGACGTTATATTCATATAAATACATATACTTTTTTTAAAGGAATTTAATGACTTCGGTGTCTCAGACATGTAGCGGTTGCGAGTATTCACGCTGCGCCATATGTGACGCGATGCAGGTTTTATGTGAAAACCAGATGTGCGCTGTTTGCTTTATTTACATTCTCAGGACCGTAGCCGAGAGAGAGAGAGAGAGAGAGAGAGAGAGAGAGAGATACATGACGTCAAACATGATAATGAGCCATAACAGCAGCATTTTTTCGGATGAAAGACAAAAATCGATCTTGGCACATCAGACAGACCACAACAGAGCCACATTTCAACAGTGACTTTGCAGCGTAAACATGTGGGCATTTTCAACGAGGAGGGAAAATAACAAAAGTGGCCATCACAGGCAATAAGCTCGTAGTAAAGCTACAGGTGTTAAAGTCACGTATATTATAATGGTCTGCTCTGTATGTTTCAAATGCAAATATTGGTCCGGTGATTGCTTTAACAGTCAGTATCAGACGGGCATAACTTAAATATTTTGGGTTGAACATCACAGCCTGTGGAAAGAAAAAAAAAAAAAAGAAAGAAAGGATCCCAGTTTGTCCGTCCAACATTACCTGATCCAAGAGACGGTGGTGTCTTACCTTGACGTAAGACGACGTGTCAGGGACAGTTTGAAACATGTCTACTTGACAGACAGGCCCAAGGGTGCTCGGTGTCCAATGGACCCTGCGAAAAGCAAAAGAAAGATAATCAACAATGTGTTTAAAACATTATGAAATGTTATTATTGTTGATTTGAACCTTCGATTTGTCTTGTCATCAAGCCTTCAGCTCCGTGCAAACATTCAAAGCACCGCAGGTTTTGTGAAGTCCCACTCAGGCCACTCATGGGTTACCACTTCCACCAAAGAAAGGGGAAAGTCAAATTTACTTAATATCCCCCCCCTCCCCTCCCCTCCACGCATAATGCCTAGATTCATTCATAAACCCTCGTTTTTTTTCCCAGCAGTGGTCAGTGGTATTAGATAGGGGTAGGGTTTAACATACATTTAACAACAATGGAAATTACACTAGTGACCTACTGCTAACATGGATGAATGACTTCAAGTCGCCCAATAGGAGCTGGGCAGCGAGAAGAAGAAGAAGAAGAAGCAGAGGGCCCCATCCCAACCCCCATCACGTTTTTCCCTAAAGCTTACCACATATTGAAACACTTTTCGCTTTAATAAGTGCAGCTTACAAAGTCTAGGGTGAAAGGGCACTTAGAGGACGGTGTTTTCAGTCCTTCCCTCCCTCTGCAATTATTAGGAAGGCAGTGGCATACAGCATCACAAATGGCTGTTATATAGACTGTGTGATGAAGCAAATGAACGCATATGGGCCCTATATTGGCAGTTCAGGAGGCACCATTAAAGTTCAAGATATCTTACAAGGCCTGGGGGACATCTTTGTCCTGTTCAGTAGCAATGCACGCCCTGACTTTGCAGGATTCTAAATACTACACCATCATTGACCTTTTTTTTAAAGTATATATTTTCAAAATGTGCCTACAAAAAGAAAGTAGTGGGTACAGAAACTTTGCAATGTTTAACCAATACCTGACAGGGACATTTAAGAAGAAATCAAAGAATATAAAGAGTTATACATTCCCACACGCGATCAGGGTTTAATAGCGCCACAATTTATTTCTTCTACAGCAGCGCAATTTCATTTTTTTTTTCTTTCTTTCATTGAATGCATGCCCCATGATAAATTAGCCAAGGAAAGGGGGGGATTATATATATATGAACGTGGCACGGTTTAAATACTTGTAGGGGACCACTGTTTTTTTTTTTCTCCTTCTCCTCCTGGTTCCTTCAGGCAAACGCAGGGCTCGCCTCATAAAGTTCCCCAAATGCATCCAATTTCTGCGCGGTAAAAGGAGCATAGGATACCGCATCTGCAGCCAATTAGGCAGAGAAGGACTGGTGAATAACGGCGTGAACCTTCCTCCGAGACAGCCCCGTGGGCCGAGACCCCTCTAGTGTTACATTTTAAGCATCTTACCTCGCTGTTATCCATCATAAACGAAAGGCAACTGCTTTTCAGCGAATACGAATTCCGTTTTTTTTTTTCTTCTTCACTAAAGTGAGACTGCAAATAAGTCAGCCGATAAAAAGCTCAGTATTGTATTTTTTCGATGGCAAAACTCAAATTTAACTCATCATAAACAAGTTAAACCTCTGAATAACAGCTTTGATGCAGTGAGACAGAAAACAAATTGCGCAAAGATTGAGATGGAGGCTATGAGTCGAAGTCATTCCCGAAACGTCCACACTTATTTTGATCGATCGAGGTGCGATCTTCGGCTTTTTACAACGTTACTGAGCATCAGTAAAATTAATAAAACAAATGGAAATGATTTATTATCTTCCTGCATGCACACCTCACGCTGCAGAGTTTGCAGCACTTCGACAAACGCAGATTCGGTTGTTTGTTTTTTTCTCACTCACCTGTCGTTATACTGCCGGTCGTCTGATCTTTTTTTTTTTTTTTTTCGATTATTGACTAATCACTGCTCCTCCAATTTTAAATAATTAGTTCCGTCCAAGCCAAGTCGTTTTCCAAAGATGATGACAGTGAGTTATTTTGAAAGGGGCGAAAAGGAGCGCCGGGTGTATGAATGGAAATGTAAGTGAGATGGGAAAGCCGCGACCAATGAGCAGCGAGAGAAAACCTCCCCTCGCCTGCAGTCTGAGGCCACTGAACCATGAAATAAGGGAAAGGCAGAGAGAGAGAGAGAGAAAGAGAGAGAGAGAGAGAGAGATAGAGCGTCATAAATGTAATTTATAAAGTCTTTCGGTTGAAGAAAAGTGTCGATAAAAATGCAAAAGATATTTTCGAGTACTTTCATTATTTATTAGAATTAATACACGGCTCTGGAAATGTCTGCCAACTGTGGCGCAAGTGCGTAAACTTCAACAGGCGTCAAATGTTTTCCTTCCATTGTGTGTTTTCTCACCTGTAAACTCTCCGAAGTTAACAAGTTTACAGCTGAAATTAAGGTCTCATCAAAACCAAAGCACTTAATCTGATAGATTCGACCCAGTTTATTACATTACATCCACGATAATCCAATTAATTGAGAAATAAGTGAGAGAATCTTTCAATTGTCACACAATTCCCCTATAAAATAAACCATCATTCCATTCAGTTCGGCTGGTCATGAAAAAACTCATAATATACATTTACAATGAGGTCATTTTAAGTCACATCAGTGATCTCAGCAGTTTCTCTCTGTGCAATATTCATTCATGTTTCTGTCTGTCCTCACGGTGACAGGTCCAGCAGGAATACAACAACAGCAATACCAGTTCCTCTGTAGCCCGTTCCTGCTCCGTTGACCCCGCTCACTCCACTAACTTCATTTCCTTCACATTGCTGCCCTCATCTTCGAACCAAGAGTTCCCCCCACCAAAGGATGTGGGGCAATTCACGGTGAGGAGAGTCGCCCAACCATAGCGTTTTATAGCCTCATCAAGGTCGCTATTTCACGCAGCGCAACCTGAGTGAAGTCGCCTGTAACTTGTTGCAATGGAGAATCTATGAGAAATACAAAGGATGACAGTAAAATGTGGGAACTGCTGCTGTAGATTTGCATATTTTCTATCCCCAATGCAAGAACTATATATATAAATATATATATATACATATATCTGCCAACAAGCGAGGCCCTGACTTGCATATTTTGCGTCTTGCCTATTGGAGATCAGAAAAAAATAAAAAAATCAATAACGGCACACAATTATGTAAAACAATCACTTGCAAAAACAGCACAGTTCTAAGACGCAATCTGGACCTCACTGATTTTTCTTGCAGTGTCGTGGTCATCTGGTTAAAAAAAAAAAAAAGTCGTCTTTCATCACAGGCTAGACCTTCTGTTTGTTGCACGGTTTCCTAATGCAGTGATTAAGAACAACAACACTGATAATGGTGTTCCCAGCACGAAACAATGGACGGAATTCCTAACATCCGTTTTACTGAAAAATGGCATTCATGCGCCTGCTGTGTTGCCTTCCTCAGGATACAGTAGAAGAAGTTTTCTAACACATTTGAGCAGCAACTATTAAATTCTCAAAGAAGGAGAAAAAAAAACGATTAGTAAAAGTATATTATATGACATTTGAGCTCATAATATTGTAAATGTTATAGGCAAAAGTGTCTACATTTAACCAAAGACAGCTTCAGTTGGGAAACCTAAGATCCAAAATGTAATTCTTTTTTTTTTTTTTCATTAGAAATCATTCTTAAATGCGTCAGAGTGTCTCACATACATAACCAAATCCAGTTTCAGTGAATCAAACTTGGATATAAAGGAAACCTCACTCACAGAAGAGTCAGACTTCAGTCCATGTACACCTAATATTTGCAGTGAATTGTGAGTATCTGATTAACTTTAGATAAGAGCAGGCATATTGCCAATTCAACCAGTATCACTCCAGTTATTACAGGTTGTTGAATTGACCTGTTATGACAGGTAAAACCTTCTGACACTGATTGCTTTGTCCTTTTTGGCAACACCCTCTCTTACATTTTTTTTTCCAGAGGTTAAAAAAAACCCCTCTGAATATATTCACAAAGGCTTCAGATCATCTGTCTGGCTGTTCCATCAAATCTTCCACCATCCAACTCTTGTTTTTGCTTTGGCAATGATATTAAATGTGGAATGTGGCCTTGAGATGATCATGCCTCTTGCTGATGGCTCACACAGGCGTCCTGACAGTTTTGTGTGTCTGGAATATATTTTTTTAAGACTATTTAGCATGCATGCTTTAATATTGTTGCAGACTCTCCTTGTGTGATTTAATACACAGATGAAATCCCACTTTGCGGCAACGCCAAACAATCTGCCATCAGCAGTTTGCCATACGCAGTCGACTGCCAGTCTCTCCTCACTGTTAACATTTCAGAGCGCCTTCTCTTGGGACTCCACCAAAAACACTTGTATTCGAGATGATGTGGGCAACCTACAGACATCTGTGATTACATCGCCCAGAGTAAATGAAGCTCCTTACTCTGAACTGTAATGAGTTATTTATTTAGTTGAAGGGGCTACCGAGAGATGATCTGGAGATGGAGATTGGTCTCATTCCAAGTCTCTTTTTTTTTTGGCTCCTCAGGGAGAGAGAAAATGGCAGTGTGGCACCAGTGAAGGCAGGGCAGAATATCAAATCTTTTCATGCAGCTCCCAGGCAGTTACAAGCCAGACATGGAACAGCCTATAAGCACAGCCCTCATGTTCAAAAGAATGGAAGTCACCTCACCTTACTAGTTGTATCATGTTTTTTAATGCACCGAATTACATTTTACATTATTTAAGAGAGGCTTAATTGAGAAAAGGGGTGCATGTGGCTCTTGTAGGAAGATCTTAACCTTTGCACCCTCTCTGAACACTACAAAAGGTGCTGCAATTCTAATGTTAAAGCTTGTTTATAGTGTGTGCAAATCAAGACACTAAACCAACACTAGAGAACGGAGCAACAGAATTCCATTTATCAAAAGTTGCACTCTGTAGGTCCCCTAAAAATAGTTGAGTGCAGACAGCAGCCCACTTGTGTGTGCAGTGATAATTAGCGAGGGGAAGTATTAAATTAAAGCAAGGCAGTCATTTTATGAGGCAAGCATTTATGAAGGTAATAGCATCCCTATAAATTAACGACCTCCCAATGCCTCCTGATGTGTTTCCACTCATCAGGTCCAGAGCGAAGCACTGATATGTCCACTATATGACCTCATCTACTCAGTAGTGGTATTTTTACCCCCAGGCATAATGCTAAGATGAGAGCTTGGGAGGGCGGGGTAGGACATATGGTGCCGAGACAAAATGCATTCTGCCATTACATTCAATATGCTCTGGTATGCACTTAATCAAAAAGAAGAAGTGTGTTTGGGCCAACGTCTGAGTTTCTGTGTGTGATTTATGTATCTACTGTGTGTATCCACATAATTAGTTTTCACAACACCACAAATTACCGTGAGTTTCTGACGGTATGTACACGGGTCTTCCAGACCACCTATCTTATGTCAGTTCAGCCGTAAATGTGGACACACCCTGCCTTAGTCCAGACTGGTCATGGGAAACCAAGGTGCTCACTTTACATTTTGAGTCAGTCTTGCTTGCCAAAGGGGGAGTCATCCCAACACGAACAACATGAGGCTGAAATAAAGCACCCCGAAAACGGCTGCTCCTGTGGAAAAAAAGCACAGCGAGCAAGAACAGGAGGAAAGCAGTGCCATTGAGAAAGCCTAAATCATCCCCTGAACTATAAATCCACTGACCGCTCATCATTCAGCAGCATTTTAAAAAGCCCTTAAAGAAAAACACTGAGTGAAATGAATATGCTGTCACCTCTCATTTGGGTCTGGCCCTCTGGCTCAATAAGAAAAGTGTTGTTCCCTGGAAGGCTGCTAGCCTGAGCTGAGCTCTCAGGTTTAGGGTTTACCCCTGTCCCGCATTCTCAAGGCTTTTACTTTGAGGCCCGAATCTCTCTTTCCTCCCCCACGTCCCCCCAGACATGTCTGACAGGCTGAACTCGATGTGGGCTGCTCACCAGACTACAAAAATCATTCATCTGTGCCGTCAGACGGTCAAATCTGGATCTAATAAAGGGAGCCTGCCTATTGATCCTATTCATAGGAAAAGGTACTGCCAACTCTCACCACTTGAGGGCTCTCTGGCTCAAGCTAGTGGTGAAATACTGATGACTTTGGTACACGGTTGCTCATAATGGGGGACATTATGTCCAATACAGGATACATTTTTTAAGTAAATTACTTCAGGTGATTCATTATTTAATGGAGTATTTCTTTTCTTTTCCTAAAGATGGTTGTGTTACTTGTAACTGTGCTTTTTTTTTTTTTTCAAAGACAACATATTGCACAGCAATATAATAAGATACTGACACTTCTGAGATACAATGTTCATTTCCTACTCTAAGCAACAGGTCTTGTGGGGTTATTGAGGCCAAAGATAACAATGGCACACTCCCATTTTCACCTGTGGCACAAACAAACAAGTGGAACAAGAAACAATGTGAATGCTGTGCATTGACACCGTGCCAACCAGCTGAGGGCAGGAGACTGTTTGCTTTTACTTACAAAGTAAAGCAAAAAAGAAGGCAAGGGCCGCAAAACAACATGAGAAACATCCCAACACAGGCAGGCAAGGCTAGAGAAGCATCTAAGAATGAAAAAGGAGAAAGAGCGAGAATGAGTCAGAGTCACTTTTAGGGTTGTGTTTATGTGTGGGTGAGGGCACTACCCCAAACGCCTCGGCAAACCACAGCATTCCATGCCGGGTCTTAAAGAGACAGAGCGACGCTGTCATCGTGGGTATCTGGGGAGTAAAGTGTTAACATATGGCAAGGACTATTTGAGACAGCTGGTGAGACGCACAGAAGCCAGTAGGTGGCCATGCCAGCCCTCTGATGGCATCCTGACAGCAGGGTGCACCCGCTTAAACTATATGTCAGATTGTCTTTAAGAAAAAAAACGATTTAGAGATTTTTGTTTTAAATTAACAATGTGATAGAAATTGCTAAAAATGTACAAAACTCTACAAAGAAATTACAATTTTTTTTGGGTTTGTTTTATCAAAAGCCAAACTGATGTGTATGTCTGGGTTGTGTCACGCTACTGCTGGAAATGACAGCTTAGTATCTGCATTTCAGAGATTTGTTGATAGAGGGCACAGTTGAGCTGTGAAACAATGTCAGCGTCAAGTCAAGCTCATGTTGGAAACTTCTTTATGAGAAATAAAAACCTTTGAGTTAAGTAGTGCTGAAAACTTGCAGAAAATTCTAAACAAGTTCAGTTAGCTTATAATTTTCACATTATTACCTACAACATATTAGATCCTGGTGTAATTGTTTCCAAAAGTTTCCTATGAAGTCAGCTGATGTGGATTCCTGTAACTGGTTTTTGGTCTTAGTTAATATTCTTTACAACTTGACAAAAGTCAGTACATAAAACTACACAGTGTTCAAAATTTCATTACAAAAGCATTTTCCATCCACAGACAGACAGCAGAGTGGTCGTGCAGCCTCAAAGATGACAGGCCCAGTCTGCATGTAGAGAAAGGAAAAAAAAAAAAAGCTCACTGCTAGGAAGAGCACAAACGAAGACGAGAAAGAGAGAATGAGAAAACGAGAGAACTGAGTAGGTGTGAGGAGAGATGTGAGAGCATGATGGTGGTGGTGTTGTGTTGACAATTCGTTGGTTAGAGAGGAGGGGGGAGGTTAGAGAGAAAGAGAAAGTGTGGTTGTAAGGGGGTGTTATGAAGAGAGGGTTTCTGTGAAGGAAAGAGAGGATGCAGAGAAGGAAATGAATGGAAGCGAGGGGGCAAAAAGAGAAACAGCCTGTTTCCTTGCAGAAAATCCAGGGCACGATATGGAACTTCACATCCTAAACTATCATCAGACCTCTAAAAATAACCCCTTTTCTGCACAGTAAGAGTTGGGTGTGGGAGTGGGAGTAGGGGTGAGCGAGGAGTGGGCGAGTAGGGGCGGCTGGCAGTTGGAAATGGGACTCAGAGCATGAAGCTATTAGTGTGAAGCTGGAAAGAAACAAAGAAACTCTGGCTTGCCCAGACAGCGGTGAAGAGAGATGGATCAGAGACTGTGTGGCTGCGTTTACGTGTAGGAGGCATAGATGGAAAGAGATTGAGATTGTAGGAGTAAAAGGGTAAAATTGGAAAAGAGAGAGAACCCCACTCAAGACCCCACAAACTCAGTCATCAGTGCTGTCCTTTCCCTTGGAGAAGCCTCGTTTTGTTGCAGTTGAAGTCCATTTACTGAATTCAGAGCATTTATTTGGCATCTATAGTCACTATTTACATTGCAGTTTTAAGTTTCTCATACAAAAGACATGATGAGCCCATAAAATAGGATGTAGTTTGAACTATCCCACTGCATATAAAGCAAATGGAATTAAATGTAAACCGTTGCTTCCGGTATACAGTATGCTTAATGTGGATTTGCAACTTAAAGTGATTAAGTTCTACCAGACACCACTGAAACTGGCAAGTTGAACAATCCTTTGAATTTGTGTTTTGTTGTGTTGGGTGGAGGAGTGATAGATGGGAAACATCCATCTATCCATCCATCCATCCATTATCTATACACCGCTTAATCCTCACTAGGGCTGCGGGGCGCTGGAGCCTATCCCAGGTGACTTAGGGCGAAGGCTGGGGACACCCTGGACAGGTCACCAGTCTGTCGCAGGGCCACACTTAGAGGCAGACAACACTTCACACATTCACACCTACGAACAATTTAGAATCACCAATTAATCTCAGCATGTTTTTGGACTGTGGGAGGAAGAACCTGGAGAGAACCCATGCTGCACGGGGAGAACATGCAAACTCCATGCAGAAATATCCCGGTGTCCTCGCAAACCGGCGACCCTCTTGCTGTGAGGCGCAGTGCTAACCATCAATCAACCTTGCAGCCCACAGGAAATAGCCCATTCAATTACATCCTGAGTCCAGTTACCCAGGTGAAACAAATTCTGACTTTGGGATCTGACCAAAGAGCGGGACGCCCTGCCCATTGACACCATCAACAAGCTTGTGGACAGTATGCCACGATGTCAGGGGTGGCCATACTCAATATTAGTGACTGAGTGACATTTGAAAAAGTAATATAGGACATTTTTATGCATGAAATCCCCTCGCAAATGTGTTTCCTGGTAAATTGACCAAGGTTGACCAAAAAAAAAAAAAAAACCTGTGATGTGTATTGTATGTGTACTGTAATATCAATAAAGTTTTAAGAAGATATACTTTTTTTTAGAATTTTTATTTAATCTTTATTTAACCGGATGAGTCCCATTGCGACAAGATCTCTTCTTCAAGGGAGCCCTGGCCAAGATGGCAGCCGCACCAAATGACAGTTACATACATCAAACATTTAAAAACTCATACATTATGAAACATACAGTAACAACTTGCAAAGGAAGGCCTAAACAGGAGGGATCTTAATTTGTTAAGAAGGAAAGTATTTACTTATTTACTTATATATATATATATATATATATATATATATATATATATATATATATATATATATATATATATAGATATAGATATATATATATAGATATGCTGCATAACTGCATTAGTCAGTCATGTAGTTGACTCTCCACACTGACCTCAAACCCACTTTTAGAAAGCAACAATTGTTTTTTGCAGCTGACACTGCTCACTACTTTCAATACGCAAAGAGCACATTGTTTCACAGTGTGGTGACATTTCATAAAAGTAACAACAGCGCTAAATTTTGGCATGTCATTTTTGAGAGTGAACACAGTATACACATAAATACTTGTACAATCCTCTTCTGACATTTACATTAATTTAACTGGGCAGGAAGTCAATTTCAGCACTCCACATTGGTCGGGTTTATTGCATCCATAGTGAGTCCATAATACCGAAATATACATAACTGTTTTGTTTTAAGTTGTTTTCGGGCTCATTGCCAACCACCTGCCGCCTGAGTGGGTCAAAACACAAAGCATAAAAAAGACAGTATCAGATATTTTTGATACAAATCTGGTTGGCTCTCTATATAAAAGGGAAAACAAGACCAGAGTCAAGACACAACACAGACTCCAGTGAAAACCAGCCACTGACAAGTGGCTCCTTCTTCCCTCTCATCACTCTGATAAGCCCTCCTCTGCAGCCCGAACCACACCTCATCTCAGGCTGAATGAACTGAATGAAGCCGACAGATCTACCAGTGGCACTGATGTTGTTATCAGCATGAACACAACAGGGATGTAGTGGTGCTAATGACTCCCCTGTCTCACAAAAAGTGAGCAGAGAAATACTTCGACTGTGTTTCAGACTCGGGCCCTTAATTACCTCCCATGTAGGATGGAGGCAGTGATATTAGGCTCTGTGTGTGAAAAGGTGCATTGACACTGTGAAGGTGATAAAGGAGGATCATATGTGAGTCCTCAGAGGAGCCACATTTAGAGAGCTGTGAAGAGCAGCAAAACTGTTGCATTATTTTCATATACATATTTATTTTATTGGTCTGACTACCTCTCTTCGTTTTATTCATCGACTCTCACGTTTAAATCTGATGACTATGTGTGACAGCCAATAAAAACTTAGCTTCAATGTCTTTCGCAGAGTTTATGAATATTAACGAGAATACCAGTGGACTGAAGTAAGTCATTATAATTTTGTCCAGACTAAAGCAATTGTCACTCACGTCTCTAGTTGGTGTACTCAAGTCAGCAATCTTGCCCCTTGACATGTGACTTTTTGTTTTTCTTGCTGCTCTAAACACTTTTCTCCCCCTCCTGTGTTCTCCCTGTCCCTCTGTCTCTCTCCCCCATTTGTCTCCCTGATTGCTCTCCCTCTCTGTGCCTCCCAGGCCTGCCTCTCCACCTCTCCTCTCTCGCTGCAGCCTTCTCTCACTTCTCTAATGAGAGTGTGTGTTACACAGGCATTCAGCAAACCTCCTCTGCTAATTACATGACAAGCATCTCGTTCTGGGACACTAATGAAGAGGAATAGCGAGCTGGAGACGCCACTGGAGTGTTGGTGTGTGTGTGTGTGTGTGTG